>NC_092755.1:40642339-40942964 GCF_047496795.1 Chiloscyllium punctatum
GGTGACCAAGCATGTGGATGAGGGTAGAGCGGTGGATGTAGTGTACATGGATTTTAGTAAGGCATTTGATAAGGTTCCCCATGGTAGGCTTATGCGGAAAGTCAGGAGGCATGGGATAGAGGGAAATTTGGCCAATTGGATAGAAAACTGGCTAACCGGTCGAAGTCAGAGAGTGGTGGTAGATGGTAAATATTCAGCATGGAGTCCAGTTACAAGTGGAGTTCCGCAGGGATCAGTTCTGGGTCCTCTGCTGTTTGTAATTTTTATTAATGACTTAGAGGAGGGAGTCGAAGGGTGGGTCAGTAAATTTGCAGATGATACAAAGATAGGTGGAGTTGTGGACAGTGAGGAGGGCTGTTGTCGGCTGCAGAGGGACTTAGATATGATGCAGAGCTGGGCTGAGGAGTGGCAGATGGAGTACAACCCTGCCAAGTGTGAGGTTGTCCATTTTGGAAGAACAAATAAGAATGTGGAATACAGGGTTAATGGTAGGGTTCTTGGTCAGGTGGAGGAACAGAGGGATCTTGGGGTCTATGTACATAGATCTTTGAAATTTGCCACTCAGGTGGATAGAGTTTGTAAGAAGGCCTATGGAGTATTATCGTTCATTAGCAGAGGGATTGAATTCAAGAGTCGTGAGGTGATGTTGCAGCTGTACAGGACTTTGGTTAGGCCACATTTGGAGTACTTTGTGCAGTTCTGGTCGCCTCACTTTAGGAAAGATGTGGAAGCTTTGGACAGGGTGCAGAGAAGATTTACCAGGATGTTGCCTGGAATGGAGAGTAGGTCGTACGAAGATAGGTTGAGAGTTCTCGGCCTTTTCTCGTTGGAACGGCGAAGGATGAGGGGTGACTTGATCGAGGTTTATAAGATGATCAGAGGAATAGATAGAGTCGACAGTCAGAAACATTTTCCCCGGGTACAACAGAGTGTTACAAGGGGACATAAATTTAAGGTGAAGGGTGGAAGGTATAGGGGAGATGTCAGGGGTGGGTTCTTTACCCAGAGAGTGGTGGGGGCATGGAATGCGCTGCCCGAGGGAGTGGTAGAGTCAGATTCATTGGCGACCTTTAAGCGGCATTTGGATAGGTACATGGATGGGTGCTTAATCTAGGATAGAAGTTCGGCACAACATCGTGGGGCGAAGGGCCTGTTCTGTGCTGTATTGTTCTATGTTCTAGAATGTCCTCAGCCCATCAATCTTCAATAGTTTATACATGTACATCCCTCCATCTTAAGGATGTTAGCCAATGTTTGCACAATGTTGAACAGCATGTGTGACTACTCAGATACTGAAGCAAGTGCGTTAGAACCTGGATAATATCCAGGAGGAGGAAGAAAAGTTACAAAGAACATTCGTGCCACATAAATGCCAGACACTGATTATCTCCAACCACAGAGAATCAAACCACCATCCTTTGATATTCAATAGGGTTACCGTTGTTGAATCCTCTCCTGTTAACAACTTGGGGTTACCATTAGACCAGAAACTGAATTGTACTAGCGATATAAATACAGTGACAATAAGAGCACGTCAGAGGCTCGGAATACTGCAATGAATGACTCACCTCCCGATTCCCCACAGACCCTCCTCCATCTACAATACACCAGTCAGGATTGTGATGGAATACTCCCCACAGGCCTGGATGGGGGCAGCTCCGTCAGTATTTCAGAAGCTTGGCACCAGCCTGGATAAAAGACCCCACTTGATTAACATAGTAGTTTGTGGATATCGTGGTATTTTCACCACTGACCCGCAGGAGCAGCAATGTGCACCAGCGACAAGGTGCCCTGCAGAAATTCACAGAAACTCCTTAGACAGCACTTTCCAAACCCACAGCATATTCTCAACAACCACTAGGGATGAGCAATAATTGCCGGCCCAACCAGCGATGCCCAAAAATGGTTTAAAATGTTACCCAATTACAACCAATGGTGGGCACTGGGTTTTAGGTTTTGTGAGTGTAAGCTGGTTGGGTCCAGGCAGTAACCTGTTTGTTGTGAAGACCTGAAGAGAAATGCTGTCTGGAACAATCTGTCAGTCTTTCAGAGGCATGGCCTACATACATAGCATCACTCAGACACTGACATTCATATACCTGATTACTCACACGGGAGAGAGGTGGAAGCAATTTAAAATGTATTTGCATCTGGACTGAAGAATATTTGGAAACACAATTGAAAATATTGTCATGAAAACAATTTGGTAAGGAAGTTATTTCCAAATTGGATATTTTCAAAGTGCTTGAACTTTATAATAATTTGATCTGGGTGTGATAAATTGGCACGTTTGTGCACTTTGTGTTCAACAGATTTCAGTCTGAAAATTAAACCAAACGAATGGGTGGACCTGTGTGTATTGGCCAATTAAAGTGGACACGGTTAGTATTGAAGAATAATCACTGGACACGAAAGGTTATCTCTGATTTCTCTTCACAGATGCTGCTGAGCTTTTCCAGCAAGTTTTGCTTTTGTTTTTGATTTCAAGCATCTGCAGTTTTTGTTTTTGGATATGGTCAAAAGATTTATCACCTTCAATAATTAGACTTTGCTATTGAAGGTCAGGACAATCTTGAAATCAGTGACATTCTGACTTGAGTCACACACAAATATGTTGGCTGGGATTAGGCCGGATATCAATGTCGATGCACAATTCTGTTGGGACACTGAAGGTGTGGAGCTGACATACATTGAATCCCTCATCAACCATATCCAGTGTAAGCCCCATGTGCTGCAGTATTCCATCACCTTTGTAACACCTTCATTAAGGATCTGGGGTAGAATATTACAGAGGCTTTATTGGTCAATACATTGAGTGTAGGAGTGTGGCTGTACATGACATTGGTTAAGCCACTTTTGGAATACTATATTCAAGTCTGGTCTCCCTGCTATAAGAAAGATGTTGATAAACTTGAAATGCTGCAGATGACATGTATAGGAATGTCACTGGGGCTCGACAGTTTGAGCTTTTGGAGGCTGAGAAGTGACCTATTGCTGAACAAAGAGACCTTGGAGTGCAGGTTCATAGCTCTCTGAAAGTGGAGTCGCAAGCAGATAGGATAGTGAGGAAAGCTTTCCTTTATTGGTCAAAGTATTGAGTACATGAGTTGGGAAGTCAATTTGCAGCTGTACAGGACATTGGTGAGGCCACTGCTGGAAAACTGTGTGCAATTCTGGTCTCCTTCCTATTGGAAAGATGTTGTGAAACTTGAAAGGGTTCAGAAAAAATCTACAAGAATATTGCCAGCTTTGGAAGATTGGAGCGAGAGGGAAAGGCTGAGCAGGCTGGGGCTGTTTTCCCAGGAGCATTGGAGGCTGAGGTGTGAGCTTCTAGAGATATATAAAATCATGAGAGGCATGGAAAGGATAAATAGACAAAGTTTTTTTCCCTTAGGTGGGGAAGTCCAGAACTAAAGGTTTAGGGTGACAGGGGAAAGATATAAAAGAGACCGAAGGGGCAACTTTTTCATGCAGAGCTGGAGTGAGGTGCCAGGGAAAATGGTGGAGGCTGGTACAATTGCAACATTTAAGAGGCATTTGGATGGGTGTATGAATAGGAAGGGTTTGGAGGGATATGGGCTGGGTGCTGGCAGGTGGGGCTAGATTGAGTTGGGATGTCTGGTCTGTTTCCATGCTGCACATCTTTATGACTCTCTGACTCGATGACTTCAGAGAGGTTTGCTAAATCATGAACAGCAATGATAGGGTGAATAGCCAATGGTTCAACCCTTCCATGTTGGCCAGATACTCAAAATTATTCAAATACCATTCGCCAGCACTTGCCCCACATCCCTCTGAACTCTTCCTATTAATATACCCATCCAAATGCCTTTTATATGTTGTAATTGTACCTGTCTCCACCACTTCCTCTGGCAGTTCATTCCATACACACATCAATCTCTGCAAGAAAAAACTGCCCTAAAGTCTTTCCCCTCTCACCTTGTACCCACAACTTCGAGTCTTGAAAATAAATATTTCCCCTATCCATGCCCCTCATGATTTTATAAATTTCTACAAGGTCACCCCTCAACCTCCAATGTTCCGGGGAAAATAGCCCCAGCCTATTCAGCCTCTTCCTACAGCTCAAAACCTTCAATTCGACAACATCCTTGTAAAGCTTTTTTGAACCATTTCAAGTTTTACAACCTTCATCCTATAGCAGAAATTGAATGCAATATTTCACTAGTGACCTAACCAATGTCCTTGACAGCCACAACATGATCTCCCAATTCCTATATTCAATGCACTGATTAAAAATCAAGCAACCCCGGCATTGCAAAGTAGAGAGAGTGGGAGCGGGCAATGTGAGGGAGAGGGAGAGAGAGAGAGAGAGTGGGAGCAGACAGTGTGACGAAGAGAGTGGGAGTGGGCAATGTGAGGGAGAGAAAGAGTAGCAGTGGGTAGTGTGAGGGAGAGGGAGAGTGGGAGCGGACAGTGTGAGGGAGAGAGAGTGGGAGCTGGCAGTGTGAGGGAGAGATTGAGAGTGGGAGCGGACAATGTGAGGGAGAGAGAGTGGGAGCTGGCAGTGCGAGGGAGAGATTGAGAGTGGGAGCGGACAGTGTGAGGGATAGAGAGTGGGAGCTGGCAGTGTGAGGGAGAGAGAGAGTGGGAGCCGGCAGTGTGACGGAGAGAGAAAGTGGGAGCGGACAATGTGAGGGAGAGAGAGAGTGGGAGCGGGCAGTGTGAGGGAGAGAGAGTGCGAGTCGGCAATAGAACGGAGAGAGAGTGGGAGTTGGCAGTGTGAGGAAGAGAGAGTGGGTGCTGGCAGTGTGAGGGAGAGAGACAGTGGGAGCGGGCAGTATGAGGGAGAGAGAGTGGGAGCAGGCAGTGTAAGGGAGAGAGAAAGTGGGAGAGGACAATGTGAGGGAGAGAGAGTGGGAGTGGGCAGTGTGAGGGAGAGAGAGAGGGTGCCGGCAGTGGGAGGGAGAGAGAGGGCGGGAATGGGTAGTGTGAGGGAGAGAGATTGGGAGCCGGCAGTGTGAGGGAGAGAGAATGGGAGCGGGCAGCGTGAGGCAGAGAGAATGGGAGCGGGCAGTGTGAGGGAGAGAGACAGTGGGAGCGGGCAGTGTGAGGGAGAGAGAGTGGAAGCGGGCAGTGTGAGGGAGAGAGAATGGGAGCGGGCAGCGTGAGGCAGAGAGAATGGGAGCGGGCAGTGTGAGGGAGAGAGACAGTGGGAGCGGGCAGTATGAGGGAGAGAGAGTGGGAGCAGGCAGTGTAAGGGAGAGAGAAAGTGGGAGAGGACAATGTGAGGGAGAGAGAGTGGGAGTGGGCAGTGTGAGGGAGAGAGAGAGGGTGCCGGCAGTCGGAGGGAGAGAGAGGGCGGGAATGGGTAGTGTGAGGGAGAGAGATTGGGAGCCGGCAGTGTGAGGGAGAGAGAGTGGGTGCGGGCAGTGTGAGGGAGAGAGTGGGAGCAGGCAGCGTGAGTGAGAGACAGTGGGAGCGGGCAGTGTGAGGGAGAGAGAGTGGAAGCGGGCAGTGTGAGGGAGAGAGAATGGGAGCGGGCAGCGTGAGGCAGAGAGAATGCGAGCGGGCAGTGTGAGGGAGAGAGAATGGGAGCGAGCAGTGTGGAGCAGAGAGAGTGGGAGCGAGCAGTGTGATACAGAGGGAGTGGGAGCTGGCAGTAGAGGGGGATATTGAGAAAATTATCCAAGATTGTGGAAGAGGCACATTTGGCCCGTCTGCTCCAGGCTGGCCATATTCCTTTCCCCATCTCTCCTTGTTGTATGTGTTTTCCTTCCCTTCTGGAGCTCTGTCGAGAGGGAGCAGTGGTGATGCATTGTGGGAAGTGTGCCAGCGGCCGTGAGTCTGAGTGCTCTCGGATGGCCATCTGGGATTTGACCATAAGACATAGGACATAGGAGTGGAAGTATGGCCATTCGGCCCATCGAGTCGTGGATGTGGCTGTGGGCCCAAGCCTAACATGGTCAGCACAAGCCCGAAGTGGCAATGAAGGAAATACATAAATGATGAAAAGAAGTGGACCCAGCACCAATCAATGTGTCACACTGCTGGTCACAGGTCTCACAGGTTTCCTTCATCACCCTCTGTCTCCTACCTTCTGTATCCAAATGGCTAGTATTCTACTTGCATTCCAAATGACCTCATGTTTCGAAACAATTGACCATTCAGATCTTTGTTTTACTAGGAGAAAGTGAGGACTGCAGATGCTGGCGATCAGGGCTGAAAAATGTGTTGCTGGAAAAGAACAGCAGGTCAGGCAGCATCAAAGGAGCAGGAGAATAGACCTTTCGGGCATACGCCCTTCTTCAGGAATGAGAACTTTGTTTTATGCCTACCTGAAGTACACATAGATCACATTCACCACTCTGCCTTCATCAATTCTCTTCATTACATCCATAAAAATCTAAATTCAGTTAATGAGACATGATTTCCCACCATGTTGACAAACTCTAATCTGCCCTTGCCTTTCCAAATTTATGTAAATCCTCAGGATCCCTCAGGATCTCCTCTCAACATATTGCCCACCACCGATGTCAGGCTCACCGATCTGTAGTTCCCTGGCTTCTCCTTCCCACATTTCTTAAACAATGACACCACGTTCACCAAACTCCAGTCTTCTGGCACCTCATCAGTGACTATTGATGATATAAATATCTCAGCAAGGGGCCCAATAATCATTTCCCGAGCTTCTCACAGAGCTCCCGGTACACATGGACAGGTCCTGGGGATATATAAACTTTTATGTCCAGCACCTCTTCTTCTGTTATATGGGCATTTTGAAGATGTCCTTATTACAGATATTTACTTCCCCAAGTTCTCTAGCTTCCATCTCCTTCTTCACAATAAACACTGATGCAAGGTGCGCGTTTAGTTTCTCCCACATCTGCTGCAGTTCCACAGGTGGGCTTGTTGATCTTTCAGGGGACCCTATTCTCTCCATAATCAACCTTTTGTATTTAATGTATTTATAAAATCCTTTTGGATTCTCCTTCGCCCTATTTGCCAATGCTATCTCATGTCCCATTTTTACCTTCCTAATTTCCCTCTTATGTATACTTCTCCTGCTTTATACTCTTTTTGAGATTCTCCCGATCCCTGCCGTCTATACTTGACATCTACTTCCTTCTTATTCTTGAACAAAACCACATTTTCTCTAGTCATCTATCATTCCCTACACCTGCCAGCCTTGCCCTTCACCCTAACAGGAACATACTGTCTCTGGAATCTCATTATCTCATTGTTGAAGGCTTCCAAATTTCCAGCCGTCCTTTACCTGTGAATACGCACCTCCAATCAACTTTTGAAAGTTTTTGCCTAATATCATCAAAATTGGCCTTCCTCTAAATTAAATTCTTTAACTTTTAGATTTGCTCTGTCGTTTTCTATCACTATTTTAAATCTAATACGATTAGGGTCACTGCCATGAAGCGCTCCCCCACTGATAGCTCAGTCACCTGTCCTGCTTTATTTCCCAAGAGTAGGTCAAGTTTTGCTCCTTCTTCAGTAAGTACATCCAAATACTGAATCAGAACATTTGCTTGTGCACACTTCACACATTCCTCTCCATCCAAACCCTTAACACTATGGCAGTCCCAAGTCTCTGCTTTGGAAGAGATTCCAATTATCCAAAAATATGAATCCTTCTCCCCAATACCAGTTCCTCAGCTGCGCATTCATCTGCTCCACCCTCCTGTTCCTACTCCCACTGGGACACGGCACTGGGAGCAATCCAGATATTACTGTTGTAGGAGTGACCGCTGTCTCTGAGGCAAGAAGACTCTGAAGGCCTGGGGAATTCAGCAGGAACAGCAGTTTATTCCAGCAGGAATCAATTACAGCCAGGAGAGGAACTCAAGGCCATCACACAGGACAATCGAGCTCTCTCTGTCAAACACCCACACAATACCAATCTTACACTTTCAGACATCGAAGTTATGTCTGTCTGCAAATTAACTGTTATTGTGCAGATCATCAGATCAAGTCCACAAATCAACCAACCAACTGGGTGATGATTACATCAGGTCTGTAAATCAGTTGGCCGGGCAGTTAATTACATCAGGTCTGTAAATTAATTACATCCAATTAATAATCCAATTAACTCGGCATTTGATTACATCAGGTCACTGTCTATTACATATCTACCATGTTATAAAGCTCTATACAAGAAGCTGTGTAAAAGATGCCACATAAGACATTGTTGCATTTTGCCAGTGATGATATATAAGCAGGGTAGAAGATGAAAGCCTGATTATACTGATTCTCTGTTTCCTGGTAAAGGCTTCAGTTTCAGACAGGTAACTAATGGAATGTCACAGGGATTGAGCTGTGACCTCAATTATTTATAATCGCATTAAACTGCTGGGTTGAGGAAATGGGAAGGAAAAGGAACCTGGAATATAATGTGGCTGTAGCATGAGATTGTTTGATTGACAGGAATAACAGAGAGCAGAAAATTATTTAAAAGGAGACAGACGACAGAATTCTGTCAGAGGGGGATCTGCCTGTTCTTGTACAGGAATCTCGAAGAGTAGTTTTCAGGTACATCAAAGAAATCAGTAGTCAGATGGAATATTGACCTTTAGTGTAAGGGAGTAATGTATAAAAGGAGAGAGGTCTTACAATCACGCAGTCACTGTTCAGACCACACATTGAGTATTGCGTTCAGCTTTGGTTTCCTTAATTAAAAGGACATACTTGTATTGGAAACAATTCAGAGAAGTCTCTCTTCCTCGGGGGGAGGGATCCTTGTTTCAAAAACCCTACAAAACTGGATTAGAAACGTTAACTCTCTTATCCCTCCACAGATGCTGCCTGACCTGCTGCGTTTCTCCAGTGATTTCTTTCTTGTGTTTTCCAACAAGTTTCTATATTGAATAGCAAATATCCTGGAGTGAGTTACAGACTGGAATCTAATCAAGGGGTTCGGAGTATTAATCTGACTGGAAGGAACTGGAATTCTGAAGCTGTGATTGCATCGACATTTTATTCTCAATAGTATCCAGGGGAGAGGTCTTTTTAAAAGTAAAACTCAATAATCAAACTTCCGTGTGCACCAGTCTGGAAAAGCCACATCTGGGGCTGTACCCTCCAAGGCGGGTCTGTATCTCAGTGACCTGGAGCTGTGACCTGATTACTGCCTTTTTATAGCATCACTGCTGCAGTGTTTTAAATTCAGGAAGAGCTCACTGAACAGAGAAGAACAAAAAACAATAGAGCACAGGAACAGGCCCTTCGGCCCTCCAAGCCTGTGCTGACACATTCTACCCTTCCATGCTAAAACTGTCTTCATTTCCAGGAACCGTATCCTTCTATTCCCTTCCCATTTGTGTATTTGTCCAGGTATTCCCTTGAATGCTGCTAATGTGTCTGCTTCCCCCATCTCCTCTGGCAGTACATTCCAGGCACTCACCACCCTTTGTGTGAAAAACAGGCCTTGCACAGCTCTTTTAAAATTCCCTCCTTGTGGTTTGAACATTGTAATTGACCCCCCCCCCCCCCCGCACCCTGAGAAAAAGTCTCATATTTCCACTTCACCCAATGCCATTCACAATCTTATAAACTTCTACTGGGTCACCCCTCAATGTCCTGCATTCCAGTGAAAACAAATCCAGTCTATCTAACCTTCAAAATCCCCCATACCACGGTAACACCCTGGGAAACCTGTTCTATACCCCCTCCAAAGCATCTATATCCTTCTAGTAGTGTGGTGATCAAAACTGGACACAATATTCCAAGTGCAGTCTAACTGAAGTTCTATAAATCCGTAGCATAACTTTCCTGACATAGAAATCATAGAATGTCGACAGTGTGGAAACAGGCCATTTGGCCCAACAAGTCCACACGGATCCTATGAAGAGTATCCCACCCTGACCCACTCCCCTCCCCTATTACTCTATATTTCCCCTGACTAATGCACTTAACCTACATATCCCGGAACACCATGGGCAATTTAGCTTAGCCACGTCACCTGACCGCACCTTTGTACTATCCATATACTCAATGTCCCTTCCAAATAATGCAAACTTGTCATAAGCCTTTTGAACCCCCTTATCTACCAGCATTGCCACCTTCAATCATCTGTGGACCTGCACACCCAGATCCCTCTGCATATTAATGCTGCGAAGTGTTCTGCCATTCACTGTATAATTTCCAACTGTACTTGATCTCCCAAATGCATCACCTTACATTTGTCTAGATTAAGCTCCATCTGCCATTTTTCTGCCCACGCCTCCTACTGATCTATATCCTGTTGTACCCTCTGACAATCCTCCTCAATATCTACAACTCCATCAATCTTTGTATCGTCCCAATCATTTTATTGTCTGCAAACTTAGACCAGCCACATTTTCCTCCAAATTGTTTATAAAGGTCATGTAGAGGTCCCAGCTCTGATCCCTGTGGAGCACCACTAGTCACAGCCCTCCATTCTGAAAAGCTTCCTCCACCACTCCCCTCTGTCTCATGTGGTTGAATCAGTTCTGGACAGGAAAATTCATCCGGCCAGCTCACCCCGATGCCGTGTGACTTCACCTTTTGTACCAGTCTGCCATGAGGGGTCTTTCAAAGGTTGTACTGAAGTCCATGTAGACAACATCAACTGGTTTTCCCTCATTAATCATCTTCATCATCTCCTTACAAAAACGTGGTCAAGTTAGTAAGGCACGACCTCTCCTGTACAAAACCATGCTGTCTGTCGCTAATAAATCCATTTTCTTCTCAATGCATATAGATCTTGTCTATGTGAATATTTTCCAATCATTTCCATAACACTGACCTAAGGCTCACAGGTCTGTAACCCCCAGGGTTATCCCTGCTACTCTTCTTAAACAATGGGACAACATCAGCTGTTCTCCAGTCCTCTGGGACCTCACCTGTGGCCAGAGAGAATACAAAGATATCTATCAATGCTGCAGCAATTTGTTCTCTTGGCTCCCTCAATATTCTGGGATCGATCCCATCAGGACACAGGGACTTATCTACCTTAATACTTTTTAAGACACACAGAATGTTTCCGTGCCCGTGTTTAACCTGTTGTCATGAGGCTTCATGGGGTCTGGCATTAATGCTGAGCACTTCCAGAGCACAGACCCCTTGACTGTATCCCACGGAGCTGTTCCCTCTGCTGGCTCTGTCCTGCCAGTGGGAGAGGACCTGCCCTGAGATGCTCATTGTGTTGTCTGGGACATTGTCTGTAAAGTGGAATTCTGTGAGTGTGACTATGTTCGATTGTTGCTGGATTAGTCTGTGAGGAATATACTGCAGGACAGTTTTATGTTTTCTACAATAAAGAGTTAACATGTCTTGATTTCTTTCAATTTTAAAATCAAGTCCGACCGAACTATCTTTTTCAGTTGAAGACAGTTTAACTATTTTTCACTTCAATAAGCAGAGTACACAACTCAATTCAATAACTGCAGTAACCAGCTGGGTCACCTTCCCAACACACTGCCCGACCAAATACATTGAAAACGGCTTCGGAAAGGCCTGAGTTCAAATGTAGTGCTGCTGTACCTCACTGTCCCTCCAATAAAGAGTGAGTCAATGATGGGATCTGAAATCTGTCCAGAGAGCTTCAAAACTGGATCCAGGAAGTTATTCAAATACCCCCTCACTCCAAACAATTCAGAACTATCTCAGAGAGGGTGCACAATATTCCCAAAGGGGAGAGGGACCAGCAGGATGTTGCTGTACACATTGGAACTCATGATACAGGATGGGAAAAGGACTGGGTCCTGAGGAGAGAAAATAGGAATTTAGGCAGGAACTTAAAAAGTCGATCCCGGAGGGTAGTTGTAGGAGGGGGATGAGGGTGTGAGTCCTTTTAGAAAGAATATCAGGCTTATAAGATTTAACCAAATCAGAAATTATAAATGTACTTAATAAAAGCAGAGGGCTTAGTAAACGGATTCCCGCGGCTGGGTTTTGAGATTTCACTCCTTATTGCAGGTTTCCTCCCTCATTCATTCCATTTCACGGAGGCGCTATTTGACAGTAACTTTCTTAAAGGGGACAGAGACCCCATTCAATCTGTATCTAACAGGTCCGTGCTGATGGAGACAACTTGTTTGATGTCCTGCAAGCTGTTCAAATCCCGGTAGATGGTTCTGAGGGGGATTAGTAATCTCACCTTTTCATAGTTTCGGGTGAGATAGTGCGCTGGGGAGTGGGGAGACCACAGTTTGATGAATGACTGAATGAAATGCGGAAGGAGGAAATACCGAGCGATTGTGTGTGGGTTGGCAAATAAAGGGCCTTAATATAAAAATAAAGAAACATATAGTACAATATCTCACAAACCCATAGAAGAAAATATTTTAAGGCGATTGACTCTCTGCATCAGTAAAGACACGTCAGCTAGCCCACGGAGACATTGGTAATGATTAACTGATATCGGTGAGCAGTGCAGAATCTCAGCAGATCACAGGATATTCAGGGGCAAAGGTTACAAGTTAAACAAGTGACCACATCAGCGAATAGGCACCGTGTGTTTGAGACAAGATGAATAGCCAAGGTCTTTTCCCCAGGTCAGGGGAGTCCAAAACCAGATGACACAGGTTGAAGGTGAGAGGGGAAAGATTTAAAAGGGACCTGAGGAGCAACATTTTCATGCAGAGGGGGTGTTTGTATGGAATGGGCTGCCAGAGAAAGTGGTCCAGGCAGGTACAATTACAACATGTCGGAGACATTTGGTCTGGGACATGAATAAGAAAGATTTAAAAGGATAAATAAATATTGTACTGTTTCCAGAACACTGAAAGTAAATGTAATTTTGAACAACGCTATTACAATCCTTGTCCAGAATTGCATGTGAGACAATCTATTTTACTGAATTTGCCTGTGCCAAGGATGCGTTTATGGGATGTTACTCTATTGGAGCAGTTGTTGTTTATGAGATAAATAACCCATTATCCTGCTAAGATTTCCAATAATTATTCCAACTCTTCTTTCTTTTGTCTGTAATTTGATTTTGATTTTATTGTCACGAGTACTCAGTACAAAGGTACAGGAATACAGTGAGAAGTGTATAATGTCACCACACAATGCACCATCTTAGGGACAAATACCTTGGCACAGAATCTTACGAAGAAGGTAGAAAGAAAAGAAAGAACAAACTTAAAAATTAAGCTTTTTTTTACATTAATAATAGTACTGCAAAAAATATATGATGTCAGGAGTGTGATGGAATCCTTCCCACTTGCCTGGATGGGTGCAGCTCCAATAAGACTCAAGAAGCCTGACACCATCCAGGACCAAACAACCCGCTTGATTGGTACCACATCCACAAATATTCAATCCCTCCACCACCGGTGCTCAGTAGCAGCAGTGTGTCTATCTACAAGATGCACTGCAGAAATTCACCAAATATCTTTCGGCAGCACCTTCCAAACCGACAGCTGCTTCCATCTAGAAGGACAAGGGCAGCAAATACCTGGGATCATCACTGGCAGGTTCCCTTCCAAGCCACTCAGCACCCTGACTTGGAAATATACCACCATTCCTTCAGAGTCATTGGGTCAGAATCCTGGAATTCGCTCCTTACCAGCGTTGTGGGTCAACCCACAGCAAGTGGACTGCAGTGATTCAAGAAGACAGCTCACCACCACCTTCTCAAGGGGCAAATAGGGATGGGCTATCAATGCTGGCCAGCCAGTGATGCTCAAGTCCCACAAAATGAATTTTAAAAAATGAAGTGAGGTTAAAAGCTACATATTGCAGACGCTCTAATTTTTATATGAAAAATAAATAAATAAAGTGCAAGTTCAAACATTACAATCTTTCTTAAGTGCTTAGCCGTGGTGAGATCAGAGGCCCACGCTAAGGCCACAGCTGGCCAAGAGACTGCACATGCTGGGCTGAGAGATCACCACACCGAACTGAGAGATCACCATACTGGACCGAAAGATCACCACACCGAACTGAGAGATCACCATACTGGACCGAGAGATCACCACACCAAACTGAGAGATCACCATACTGGACCGAGAGATCACCACACCGGACTGAGAGATCATCACACCGGGCCGAGAGATCACCACACCGGGCTGAGAGATCCCCACACTGGGCTGAGAGATCACCACACCAGGCTGAGAGATCACCACACCGGGCCAAGAAATTACCACACCGGACTGAGAGATCACCACACCTGGCTGAGAGATCACCACACTGGGCCGAGAGATCATCACACTGGGCTGAGAGATCACTACACTGGGCTGAGAGATCACTACACCGGGCTGAGAGATCACCACACCGGGCTGAGAGATCACCATACTGGACGGAGAGATCACCACACCGGGCCGAGAGATCACTACACCGGGCCGAGAGATTACCATACCGGACTGAGAGATCTCCGCACTGGGCTGAGATATCACCACACCGGACTGAGAGATCACCACACCGGGCTGAGAGATTACCACACCGGGCTGAGAGATCACCACACCGGGCCGAGAGATCACCACACCGGACTGAGAGATTACCGCACCGGACTGAGAGATCACCACACTGGGCCGAGAGATCCCCACACTGGGCTGAGAGATCACCACACTGGGCTGAGAGACCACCACACCGGGCTGAGAGATCACCACACCGGACCGAGAGATCACCACACCAGGCCGGGAGATCACCACACCGGGCTGAGAGGTCATGACACCGGGCCAAGAGATCACCACACCGGGCCAAGAGATCACCACACCGGGCTGAGAGATCCCCATACTGGGCTGAGAGATCACCACACCGGGTTGAGAGATCACCACACCGGGCCGAGAGATTACCACACTGGGCTGAGAGGTCATGACACCGGGCCAAGAGATCACCACACTGGACAGAGAGATCACCGCACCAGGCTGAGAGATCATCACACCGGGCTGAGAGATCACCATACTGGACCAAGAGATCACCACACCGGACTGAAAGATCACCGCACCGGGCTGAGATATCACTGCACCGGGCTGAGATATCACCACACCGGGCTGAGCGATCACCACACCGGGCCGAAAGATCACCACACCGGACCGAGAGATACCCACACCGGGCTGAGAGATCACCACACCGGGCCGAGAGATACCCACACCGGGCCGAGAGATCACCACAATGGACCGAGAGATCACCACATCAGGCTGAGAGATCACCACACTGGACTGAGAGATTTCCAGGCCAGCCTGAAAGAGCACCATGCAGAGAGATCACCATGCCAGGCCAAGTGATGCCACGCCAGGAAGAGAGTTCACGAAGTCAGGCTGAGAGGTCACCACACCAGGAGGAGAGATCCCCATGTCAGCCCGAGAGTTGAGGGGTTTGGCTTCTGAGGAGAGACTGAGTAGACTGGGATTATATTCACTGGCCCTATAATGTCTTCTCGAACCTCTTGCAGTGCTCTTGGGTATATTGGTCAGGACCAGATTAATCCACCTTCAGGCATTCTAACAACAAACACCCCCTCTACTGTGAAACAGACTATCCCCAAGATATCACACTAACATCCCCAAGTTCCCAATCTTCATGACTTTCTCCACGGTAAACACAGATGAGAAATATTCATTGAGAACCTCACCCATCTCCTGTGGTTCTGCACATACATGTCTCCAGTTATTGAGCATCGTATCCCGTTCTTATGAGGGCATCCTTGAGTTAAGGTTTGAACAAGACTTCTCTACACAGGACCTCCAACCAACACTATACAGCAGGTATATTGCCGACATTTCCTTTCACTGCCCCCATGGTGAGGAGTCACTGAAACAACTACACACTGATATCAATGATTTCATCCCATCATCAAACTCACCACAGACTACTCTTTAGTATCTGGCTCATTCTTGGACACAAGAATCTCCATCAAGGATGGACACCTCAGCACCTCACTGTACTGCAAACCCATGGATAACCTCCAAATGCTACATTTCTCTAGCTTCCACCCAAAACATATTAAAATAGCCATCCCCTCTGGACAAGCCCTACATGCACACACAGGATCTGTTCAGATGAGGAGGAAGGTGACAGACACTTGGGAGTACTCCAGGATGCCCTAATAAAAGGGTACGCTGCTCAACTCATCGCCTGCCAGTTCCGACCTGCCACAGTGAGAAACCGTAATGATCTCCTCAGGAGAAAGACACAGGCTACAACTGACAGGGTACACTTCACTGTCCAGTACTTCCCGGGAGCTGAAATAATACACCATGTTCTTCGCAGCCTGCAACACATCATCAATGAGGGTGAGCACCTCATCAAGAAGCTCCCTTCACCTCTACTTCTAGCCTTTAAACAACCATCAAACCTCAAACAGATCAATGTTCGCAGCAAACTGCCCGACTTTCAGGTCAACACCATACAATCTTGTCACAGTGAACACTGCAAGATGTATCAGAGTGTTGAAACGGATACCACCATTACCTGTGGGACACCACCCACCAGGTATATGGCAGGTAATCATGTGACTCGGCCAATGTGGTCTATCTCCACCGCTGCAGGCAAAGATGCCCCGAGGCATGGTACATTGGCAAGACCGAGCAGAGGCTTTGGCAATGGATGAATAGACACCACACAACAATCAACACACAGGAGTGTTCCCTCCCAGTCGGAGAACACTTCAGCGGTCCAGGACATTCAACCCTCAGACCTTTGGGTGACCATCCTCCAAGTTGGACTTCGGGACAGGCTACAATACAAAGTGAGCGAGCTGAGGCTGGTAGCCAACTTTGGTATTCATGGGAGTGGCCTCAACTGAGACTTTGGGGGTCATGTCACACTCCAGGTGACCCCACTGCACTACACACACGCTCTCTCACACACACACACTCCTATAGACCCATACACTCATGCAGACCCTCTTTCACACACAAGCTCTCTCTCATACGTTCATACATACACACCCACGCTCACACATACACACACCCTCTCATGGACTTATACAGCTTTAACACTCGCACTCAGACACATGCGCACACTCTCTCACAGACACTCAAACACCCCCTCCTCCCCACCGTGCGCACACACATAGACACACACGCGTAAGTTTGTGGGGTGAATTTGTGCATGCAGAATTACATTTTATTTTGCTCAAAAACCATGTGAGATTCTAAAAATCCTTTTTTTCAGAAAAAGAATCAGTCTGAACATCGGGGCACAGACAGCCTCACACAGGGTACCTCACACATTCAATGCATTACCTGAGCTGACATGGCATCTACTGGTAAAGTTCACTTGAGAATGTAACTTTAAAAAAAAGTTCTGGGATTTTCATATGAAACAACTGAAAACAACATGGTCATTCTAAAAGATGAGAGACATAACAAACAATCCAGGTCTTTTCAATATATAATTTCAGTTGTATCACACTGTAAACTTTTGCAATAAATTCTGTGTCTTATGATCTTATATTCCACAACCACCTGATGAAGGAGCAGCGCTCCCAAAAGCTAGTGCTTCCAAATAAACCTGTTGGACTATCACCTGGTGCTGTATGATTTTTAACTTTGTTCACCCCAGTCCAACACCGGCACCTCCAAATCAGGATTGATGAAGGCAGTGTGATGAAAGTGATCGATATGTACTTCAGTAAGGCATTCAACAAAGTTCGACATGATAGATTGGTGAGCAAGATGAGGTCACATGGACCACAAGGAGAACGAGCCATTTAAAGATAGAAGGAAGGAGACAGAGGGTGGTGATGGAGGTTGCTTTGCAGACTGGAGACCTGTAACCAACGGTGGGACACAGTGATCGATGCTGGGTCATCGCTTCTTGTCATTTATATAAATGATTTGAATGTGAACATTGGAGGTAGAGTCAGTAATTTTGCAGATGACACCAAAATTGGATATGTAGTGGACAGCAAAAATTCCCACAGTGTACCATGGGACCTTGATCAGATGGGTTACTGGGCTGAGGAGTGGTAGATGGAGTATAATTTAGATAAACGTGAGGTGCTGCATTTTGGAAAGGCTACTTAGGGTGGGACATATGCAACAGATGGTAAGGTCCTGGGGAGTGTTACTAAACAGAGAGACCTTGGAGTGGTGGTTCATAGATGTTTGAAAGTGGAGTTACAGGTAGACAGGGGAGTGAAGAAGGTGTTTGGTATTTAGATTCAGATGTAAACTTTATTGTTACGTGCTCTCAAGTACAAGAGTACAGTGATATGTGTACAATGTCATCAAACATTGTACACGTAGTAGCTCAAAATCTAAGTTAGAGGGAAAGCATGACTGTGTTTCTTATTATAAGGAGAGAAATCAAGAAATAAAGTTAAATGTTAATATTACAGTCCTTCATCATGTTAAGTGGAACAATAAAGTAATAACAGTAAAAGTTGCCCCGTGTTTCTGAAGTGCACTCCCTGTGAAGGCTCGATCCCCTTTGCTTGGGCCCGCTGTTTGGGAAACCTCCATCTCCCTGCTCTCGGTGCTGCAGATGCTGGGGGTAGGGGTGGGGGGTATCTCCCTCATTGACACTTCCGGCTTGCTCTGACCATGTTAGGCTCGGACCCACAGCCACATCCACACCCCAGATGGTCAACCGACAGCACTCAGGACCCACGGCCGCTGGCACACTTCCCACTGCTGCCTCTCTACAGAACTCCAGAAGGGAAGGAAAATATATCCGAGAAGGAGAGAGAGGGACAGGAATATGGCCAGCCTAGAGCAGATGGGCCGAATGTGCCTGTTCCACAATCTTGGAAAACTTGCTCACTCTCTCCATCACACTGCCGGCCCACACTCTCTCTCTCCCTCACACTTCCTGCTGCAACTCTCTCTCTCCCTCACTCTGCCGGTCCCCACTCTCTCTCTCTCCTTCACACTGCCCGCTCCTACTCTCTCTCTCTCCCTCACTCTGCCGGTCCCATTCTCTCTCCCTCACATTGCCCGCTCCCACTCTCTCTCCCTCACACTGCTGGCTCCCACTCTCTCCCTCACATTACCGGGTCCTACTCTCTCACTCCCACTTCCTTTCTCTCTCTCCTCTGTACAACTGGGTCTCAGTCTCTTTCTTTTCTTGGTCAGTGCATTGAGTATAGGAGTTGGGAAGCCATGTTGTTTCTGAGAAGGACATTGGTTAGCCCACTATTGGAAGACTGCATTCACTTCTTGTCTCCCCCCTATCGGAAGGATGTTGTGAAACTTGAAAAGTTTCAGAAAAGCTTTTCAAGAATGTTGCCAGGGTTGAAGGGATTGAGCTATCGAGAGAGGCTAAATAGGCTGGGCCTATTTTCCATGGAGTGTCGGAGGCTGAGGGGTGACCGGATAGAGATTTATAATATTATGAGGGGCAGGGATAAGGTAAGTAGCCAATGTCTATTCGCCAAGGTAAAAACAATGACTGCAGATGCTGAAAACCAAATACTGGATTCGTGGTGCTGGAAGAGCACAGCAGTTCAGGCAGCATCCAAGGAGCAGCGAAATCGACGTTTCGGGCAAAAGCCCTTCATCAGATGAAGGGCTTTTGCCCGAAACGTCGATTTCGCTGCTCCTTGGATGCTGCCTGAACTGCTGTGCTCTTCCAGCACCACTAATCCAATGTCTATTCGCCGGCAAGAGGAGTCCAAAAGTAGAGTCAGAGGTAAAATTTGGATAGGAAAGATTTAAAAGGGACCGAAGGGGCAGTTTTCTTCTTGCAGAGGGTGATGTGTGTATGGGATGAGCTGCCAGAGGAAGTTGTAAAAGAGGGCACAATTATAACATTGAAAAGGCATCTGGATGGGCATATTAATAGGAAGGGTTGAGAGGGATGTGGGCGAAGTGCTGGCGAATGGGACTAGATTAATTGCGGATATCTTGTCAGTATGGATGGGTTGATCCGAAGGGTCTGTTTCCATGCTGTACATCTCCATGACACTGTGTCTCTATTAAAGCTAGGAAGTGCATGGAGCAGGTGAACTAAGCATTGGCCCAGGACTGATCGAAACACTGTTCAACATTTAGTCCAATGATCTGCCAAAACCATGTCTCCCGGTTTTCTCTGTGCTGATGACATAGGGTTAAATTGTCATAGACTTGTACAGCACAGACACTGACCCTTCCATTCAACCCATTCACTGTGAACAGATTTAGTCCTATTTGCCAGCATTTGGCCCATATCCCTCTAAACCCTTCCTATTCCTATACCCATCCAGATACCTTTGCCAATGCTGTCATTGTACCAGCCTCCACCACTTCCTCTGGCAGTTCATTCCATGCACGCACCAACTTCTGTACAAGAAAAGTTGCCACTTACATCCTCTTAAATTTTCCCATCTCAACTGAAACCTGTGCGCTCTCGGTTTGAATTCCTCTTCCCTGGAGAAAAGACCTTGCTAATCACCCTCTCCATGCCCTTGATGTTTTTTCAAACCTGTATGAGGTCACCCCTCAGCCTCCGATACCTCAAACCCTTGAGCCCCAGTAACATCCTTATAAATCTTTTCTGCAACATTTCAACTTTAACAAAATCTTTCCTATAGCAGGGAGACCAGAAGCGAATGTAATATTTCAGAAGTGGCCTAACCAATGCCATGAAGAAGGGCTGAAGCCAATTCCTGAAGGAGGGCTGATGCCCGAAACGTCGATTCTCCCGCTCCTTGGATGCTGCCTGACCTGCTGCGCTTTTCCAGCAACACATTTTCAGCTCTGATCTCCAGCATCTGCAGTCCTTACATTCTCCCCTAACCAATGCCATGTACAACCACACTCCTGGACTCAATGCACTGACCAAGAAAGGCACCCTGTAATTCTGACCCCTGGACCAGATCCTTAATTTGAGGGTTCGTACGTTAGGTTTACCTTACATGAGGATCAATCGTCGGCACAACATCGTGGGCTGAAGGGCCTATTCTGTGCTGTTCTGTTCTATGTTCTATGTTCTATAAAGGTGTTACAAAGGTGATGGAATACTGCAGCACATGGATCTCACATTGAATCCCTCATCAACCATATCCAGCACATGTCAGCAGATGTTTTAAATCAGAAACAAAAGCAAACCTTGCTGGAAAAGCTCAGCAAAATCAGTGAAGAGAAATCAGAGATAACCTTTCGTGTCCAGTGATTATTCTTCAATACTAACCGTGTCCACTTTAACTGTCCAATACACACAGGTCCACCCATTTGTTTGGTTTAATTTTCAGACTGAAATCTGTTGAAGACAAAGTGCACAAATATGCCTGGTTATCACACCCAGATCAAATTATTATAAAGTTCAAGCACTTTGGTAAGGATGTTATTATCTAAATGAGATATTTTCAAATTATTTTCATGACAATATTTTTAATTGTTTCCAAACATTCTTCAGTCCAGATATTAATACATTTTAAATTGCTTCCACCTCTCTCCCGTGTGAGTAATCTGGTATATGAATGTCAGTGTCTGTGTGATGCTATGTATGTAGGCGATGCCTCTGAAAGACTGACAGATTGTTCCAAACAGCAATTTTCTTCAGGTCTTCACAACAAACAGGTTACTGCCTGGACCCAACCAGCTTACACCCAGAAAACCTAAAACCCAGTGCCCCCCATTGGGTAACATTTTAAATGAATTCTAATCCATCCTGGGCATCGCTGGTTGGGCCGGCAATTATTGCTCATCCCTAGTGGTTGTTGAGAATGTGCTGTGGGTTTGGAAAGTGCTGTCTAAGGAGCTTCTGTGAATTTCTGCAGGGCACCTTGTCGCTGGTGCATATTGCTGCTCCTGTGGGTCAGTGGGGAAAATAACATGGATGTTTGTGGATGTCGTGGTAATCAAGTGGGGTCTTTTATTCCGGCTGGTGCCAAGCTTCTAAAATACTGTTGGAGCTGCACCCATCCAGGCCTGTGGGGAGTAATCCATCACAATCCTGACTGTTGTATTGTAGATGGTGGATGATCTGTGGGTGATCAGGAGGTAAGTTATTCACTGCAGTATTCCGAGCCTCTGACCTGCTCCATTGTCACTATATTTATATCACTAGTACAATTCAGTTTCTGGTCAATGGTAACCCCAAGATGTTGACAGGAGAGGATTCAGCAAAGGTAACCCCATTGAATATCAAAGCATGATGGTTTGATTCTCTGTTGTTGGAGATGATCTGAGATAAGGTGAGGGAGGTGAAATGAAGAAACTGGTGAAATCTACATTGATTCGATGTGGTTGGAGGGTCCCAAGGTGGAAGATGAGGTGTTCTTCCTCCAGCTATCAGGTGGCTTGTGTTTCACAGTGGAGGAGGCCCAGGACTTGCATATCCTTGGCAGAGTGGGAGGGGGAGTTAAAGTGTTCAGCCACAGAGTGGGGGGGGGGGCTGTTTAGTGTATGTATCCCAGAGATATTCTCTGCAATATTCCACAACTAGGCGCCCTGTCTCCCTAATATAGAGGAAACCACACCGAGAGCAATGGACAGAATGGATGATGTATGTGGAAGTACAGGTAAATCTCGGCTGGATTTAGAAGGATCCTTTGGGGCCGAGGACGGAGGTGAGGGGGGAGGTGTGATTGTAGGTTTTGCACTTGTTTCAGTGGCCAGGGAAGGTGCCAGGAGGGGAAGCTGTGTTAGTGGGGGGGTGTGGATCTGACAAGGGAGCCACAGAGGTAATGGTCTCTGCGGAACGAAGATAGGGGTGGGAGGGAAGTATATCCCTGGTAGTGGGGTCTGTTTGTAGGTGGCAGTAATGGCAGAGGATGATGCGTTGTAGCTGCAGGATGGTGGAGTAGAAGGTGAGGACTTGGGGGTTCTGTCCTTGGTGTAATTGGAGAGATGGTGTTCAAGGGCAGAGGTGCGGGAAGTGGAGGAGTTGCACTGGAGGGCATTGTCAACCACGTGGGAGGGTAAACTGTGGTCATTGAAGAAGGAGGCTATCTGGGATGTTCAATGGTGGAATTGGTCCACCTGGGAGCAAAAGCGGCAGAGGCGGAGGAATTGGGGAGCAGGGAAGTGGGGGTGGGAGGAGGTGTAATCCAGGTAGCTGTGGGAGTCTGTGGGTTTGACGTAGATGTCCGTGTTGAGTCTGTTGCCGGAAATGGAGATAGAGAGGCCCAGGAAGGAGAAAGGGGAAAGATCTCTTCCGAACATTGCGCCATTATTTAAGAAGGTGGTAAGGAAAAGGCAGGGAATTATAGACTGGTGAGCCTCCTGTCAGTGATAGGTTATATTTTGAGAAAAAAATAATCAAGTTAAAAAAGCAGATGAAAAAAGACAGATTGTTTATACACGGAGCTTGTGGTGAGGCCTGTAAACGGACGGCTCGGGAGAGGTTTTTGTATCCGGACAGTGAAAGCTGAATGTTGGATTATTTGAGGAGGAGCTTGTTTTCTCATTTTTTTCAATTAAGTGTTTGATTTCTTTTTAATATTTATATTGTTAATTTTTCTGTTCATGCTTCATATTAAATCTGTGAGTAAGGAAAGATAGCTTAACTTAACATTTAATGTGCTATTGACAGCTTCTTTTTTGTTGGATTAATGTTACTGATGGTCTGTAAGAAATATTGAGTGTGATGACAGATAGACTTAGCGAAGTGATTACACAGCAAGATCATTCAGATAGATAACTGTGCGTCAGGAAGGGTTTGAAGGTGGTTTTGAAGTCTCCTGTGGCTCTTCCTCTCTCTGACAGATATTCCATTTTGAATATTGTTGAATGAGAAAAATAGAAATGGTCATCAGATCTTGGGCACCATATTCAACGTGTTTGTCAAGATTTAAAAGAATACATGTTTTCGGGAACTCTCCTGAGAGGGGCACAGATGGGAGATTCTGTGGGAGTGAGTGTGAATCGAGGATACTACATTGCTTTCCCACTGCCAGGGTGAAGGATGTCTCAAAATGTTTGAAGCAAATTGTCAAGTGGATGAGTGAGAAACCGGAAGTTGTTGTACACATTGATAGGAATGCCATAATTAGAGATAGGGTTAAGGGGTTTACAGAGTGGCATGGGGGCAGCATGGTGCCTCAGTGGTTAGCACTGCTGCTTCACAGCACCAGGGTACCAGGTTTGATTACAGCATCGGGTGACTGTCTGTGTGGAGATTGCACGTTCTCCTTGTGTCTGCGTGGGTTTGTTCTGGGTTCTCCGGTTTCCTCCCATAGTCCAAAGATATGCGGGTCACGTGGATTGGCCATGCTAAATTGCCCATAGTGTTAGGTGCATTAGTCAGAGGGAAATGGGTCTGGGTGGGTTAATTTTTGGAGGGTCGGTATGGACTTGTTGGCCGAAGGGCCTGTTTCCACTCTGGAGGGAATCTATTCTAATCAGTGAGTATAACTGGATAGGTAGAAGGTTAAAAAGAGAGGATAAAAAGTAGTAATCCCTGGTTTACTTCTGGTGCCAAGCTCTAATGAGGGAAGGAATAAAAGGACAGGGCAGATAAATCAATGGTTGACAAGGTGCTGCAATGTGCAGGGAGTCACTTTCTTGGAACATTGGGATCTCTTCTGGGACAGAAATGACCTGTTTAAAAGGATGGGATTCACCTGAACTAGACCAATATCCTGGTGGGGAGATTTGCTCGCTCTATTTCAGGAGATTGTAAGATTTGAGAGGGGTGGGCGGGGCTTTCTGAACAACAGTAAAAATAGAAAGAAAGATGACATTGGTTCTGAATCAGAAAACAGTAAGTTCTTTAGAAAAGATAGTCAAGAACAAGTCAGAGAACAAAGGGACACTGAACACTTAAACTGCGTTTATTTCAATACACGAGGTCTTATGGAAAAGGCTGATGAACACGGAGCATGGAAGGGAACATGGGTCTGGGATATCATTGCTATTACAGATAATATCTTCTCTTCGGAAATAAGGCAGGGCAAGTGACTGAAGTGTGAGTCAGGGAACACTTTTGGACCAGTGATCGTAATGCGAGAAATTTTAAAATAGTTATGTTAAAGGATAAAAGTTGAAGTTCTTAATTGGAGTGAGGCAAATGGGTATGAAACAAAAACTTTCAAAAGTTGATTGGAGCAGAATGATCGCAGGTAAAAGGATGACTGACAAGTGGGATGCCTTCCAAAGTGTGACAACAAGAGTTTAGAAGCATTCTGTTCCTGTTAGAGTGAAAGGCAAGGCTGGTAAGATAAGGGAACAATGGATGAATAAAGATGTTGAAGTTCAAGTCAAGAATAAAAAATAACCATCTGTTAGAGCGACAATTGGGATCAACTGAATGTCTTGAAGAGTGTAAAGAGTGTAGGGGCATTCTTCAGAAGGAAATGAGGAAGGCAAAGAGGGGATAGGAGATAGCCTTGGTAGATAGGGTAAAAATTATCCAAAGAGGTTCCATAACTACATTGAGTGAGGGAGCAACTGGAGAGAGAGTAGGACCCCTTAAAGACCAATTAGGTTGTCTTTGGGTTGAACCTCAAGAGATGGGAGGGATATAAAAAATATGTTGCATTCATTTTTATTGTTGGGAAAGAAATAGAGGCTGGAGAAATCAGGGATATAAATATTGATGTTTTGGAAGCAGTTCACAGTACGGAAGAGGAAGTGCTGGAGATCTTAAAAAAAACATAAAGACAGATAAACCTGATTAAGTGTGTCCCAGGACATTGTGGGAAGTTAGAGAGAAAATCATATTGCCCCACAGCAGAATATTTGTATCATCTATAAACCATGGGGAAAGAACTGGAGGACTGGGTTGTGGCTAATATGTCATTGTTTAAGAAGGGATGTGAGGAGAAGCCTGGGAACTATCGACCTGTAAGCCTGTCCTCGGTGGTGGGTAGGTTTTTAGAGATAATCCTGAAAGATAGGATTTATAGAGGTTGGAGAGGAAAGGATTGATTAGAGATGGTCAGTCTGATTTAGTGTGAGCAAAATCATATCTCACCTTTGATTGGGTTTGTTTTTGGAAGTAAACAAAATGATTGATGAGGACAGAGAGTTCGATGGTGTTTGCTTGGCCTTTAGTAAAGCCTTTGATGAGGCTTTGCATGATCGACTACTTGGTAAAGTTAGATCACATAGGATTCAGGGTGGACTTGCCAACTGAATACATAATTGGCTTTATGGCAGAAGATGGTGGATCATTGTTTTTCAGACTGGAGGCCTGTGACCAGCGGTGTCCCACAGGGATCGGGACTGGCTCCACTTCTGTTTGTCACTTATACAAAGGATTTGGATGACAATGTAGGAGGCATGGTTAGTAAGTTTGTGGATGACACCAAAATGGTAAGTAGACAGTGAAGAATGTGACCCAAGATTACAAAGAGATCTTGGGCGGAATTGGGCTGAGGAGTAGCAGATGTTGTTTAATTTGGATAAATGTGAGGTATTGCATTGTGGTAATACAAACAAGGACTTAATGGTAGTGCTCTGGGTAGTGTAGGCGAGCAGAGAGAGACCTCAGGGTTCAGGGACATGCTTCTTTGAAATTTGCATCCCAGTTAGACAGGGTAGTTAAGAAGGTGTTTAGCACGCTCACCTTCATTGCTCAGACTTCTGAGTATCAGAGTTCTGACATTATATTGAACTTGTACAGGACAGTGATGAGGCCTCTTCTGGATTAATGTGTGCAATTCTCATCGCCCTGTTATAGGAAGGATATTATTAAACTGGAGAGGGTTCAGTAAAGATTTACCGAGATGTTGTCAGGAATGGAGGGTTTGAGATATAGACATGGGCTGTTGCATTGGAGTGTGAGGGGTGAGCTTATTGATGTTTAAACTATCATGTGGGGCACAGATAAGATGAATGATAAGGGAGTTCAAACCTGGGGGCTATATTTTTAAGGTGAGAGGAGACAGATTGAAAAAGGACATGAGGGGCAATGTTTTTAGAATTTTGGATGTGGAATGAACTATCAGAGGAAATGGTGGATGTAGGTACAGTTACAATGTTTAAAATACATTTGGACAAGTTCATGAATAGGAAAGGTTTGGAGGGATATGGGCCCAGCGCAGGCAGGTGGGAATAGTTGAGTTTTGGAACATGGTCGGTGTGGCCTGGTTGTCCAAAGGGTCTGTCTCCGTGCTGTATGACTCGTTGACTCCATGACATTACGGTACGCAGTCAAAACACATGTTAGTCTCTGCACACGCTCACTTTGCCCTCCAGCTCATGGTCTGGGATACAGCACGGGGATGGGTAATGTTGATGGATGGAGATACTGAGGGGCTTTTATATACAGTGGGTGTATAATGCAGGAATTACAGAGGGACAGATCCGGATTGATGAAGCTGTACAAGGGAGGGCAATGAGACAGGAGCCATGGAGGGGGACAGGGGCTAAATTTGCGGTGGGGGGGGCGGGATTGTCCAATATTGAAGGTGAGTGCAGATTCCATCTCAGGATTGAACAACAGAACCAGGGAAGGAAAGGAGGAAAGAGAGAGAAAAATGAGAGAAGAAGAAAGAGCAAGAGCATGGGAACGAACACAGATAAAGGTGGGAAGAAGAGACAGGAGAGGAAATACAAAAGAAGAGGCTGTAAGTAAGAGAGAGAGAGAGAAAGGTTGAGAGGGAGAGAGAGATGTAATGTGATACAGACAGAGGGTGAGAGACAGAGGCAAAGAGATCTACAGAGAAAGAAAAGAGGAAAAATCAGACCAATATAAGCACGTGCTAAGGAAAGATATGGTGAGATTTAGCAATTGATATTCAACATTCCGTTTGGTCTAAGCTCTCGCGATGGTCTCTCACACTCTTTCTCTCCCATTCAGGGCAGATTCTGCTCCAGGGGCTTGCTTTTGAGATTCGACCATTCCCCACACTCTCACACACAGAGACAAACAGAAACCCACAGAAACTCACCCCCTGCTCAGTGCACACAGAGAAAGTTGAGTAGGTTAGGATAGTTTTCATTAGACAAAAGGAGATTGAGAGGAGACCTATGAGGTCTACAAAATTATGAAGGGTATGGACAGGGTAGACAAAGATAAGCTTTTTTCCCAGAGTGAAGGATTCAATAACGAGAAGTCACACTTTCAAGGTGAGAGGTGAAAAGTTAAATGGGGATACACGCGGCAACAACTTCACACAGAGAGTGGTGGGTGTCTGGAGCACGTTGCCAGCAGGGGTAGTAGAGGCAGGCACAGTAGTTTCATTGAAAATGCGTCTGGACAGATGCATTAGCAGGTGGGGAGCAGAGGGAGACAGATGCTTAAGAAATGGGCGACAGGTTTAGACAGAGGCTTTGGATTGGCTCAGGCTTGGCGGGCCGAAGGGCCTGTTCCTTGGCAGTAAATGTTTTTGTTCTTTGAAGGGAAAATGGCTGCCAGAACCTGTTTGAAATATCCCCAATTCTCTCACTGAAAGCACCCTCTCTGCCCAAGTCCCAGCTCATCCACTCAGCTCCCAGCTTCCTCTACCGAGGGCATACCTCCCTCAGGGATGGAGCATAGCCAGAGTCATCTCAGTGGGATTAGAGGAGGGAGAGAGTGAGGGAATGAGGAGATGTGAGACAATGCAGCAGGTAAACAGTTTCATCCAGTCTGCCTTTGTCTACTCCTGCTTCACATGTTATTGTCTTGGAATAAAAAAAACAAATGTATTTTCAAACTGATCAAATTCCTTTTGTCTTTGTGGTTTCCTATTGATCAATGTGACAAATCTCAACTTGCAATTGCCAGGAATCTAACCCAGGTCACCAGTTTGGAAGACAGCTACACTAACCACGATAGCACCATCACCGTGCACTTTACAACGACAGTCCCCAAACATAGTTAAAAAGACCTTTATCATGTCCAATCAAACAGTGTTCATGTTGATTCACTGAAGGTGATTTTGGATCAGGTGACGATAGCTTATATGGAGAGGTAGATTTGAAGGAGCATCTGAAATCGGAGAGGGAGCTGGGTCATTGGGGGGGTGCAGAGAGAGAGTCCAGAAATCCCTCTGGTTGGGCTTGGATTCCCCTGGCAACGCATCAGCTGGTTCATGGAAAGGAGCAAATAAAGAAACGGGATGACGTCAGAGAACTGGTTTAGTCCAGACTGCCTTCGCCTTCTCCTCCTTTGCATTTTATTGTTTTAGAATGCTAGCCACATGTATTCTCAAACTGACCCAATTCCTTTGCTCTTTGGGTTTACTGTTGATCAATGAGAAAATCTAAAAGTGCGATTGCCAGGAACCAACACGAGGAATTGAATGGAAACAAAGTAAATTATTGTTCAAAATAAAGGTGCAAATAAAGACACAGAATCGTTACAATATTTTATTTCCTTTTTCAACAGGAAACTTCTCGTTTTTAAAACACAGAGAGAGGGTTCTCTTCCGAAACCCTTTCTAGACCAGCCAGGGGTGGTGCTCAGCCAAAGTCCATCAATATGGCCTCAGTGTAAACCCATTCTGCACAGCATAGGGAAACACACAATGCTGCACATTACTGAGGAGCCTCCGAACTGACATACTATTCACTTTAAATTCAGTCAGTGAGGACACAAATGTCTGACATCAGGATTTGCCTTGCTAAATGGAAATATAATAATTTATCAGTTATCTGTAGAAATGAGGATGGTTCAATGCAGTTTTTTATGTAAGTTGTTCCAAAGCTTACCAGGAACACCGACAGCAGCAAGGATGGTCTCGTACACTCTATTGATCCTTTCCCTGAGAAGATGCATTTCGTTGTTTATGACACAACCTTTCCCTTCCTGCTGCTGGGAGTCATTTGGAATTAGAGAATTCTCTCAGAGATGGAGTTGAGAGAATTTATTTTATATTGTGTGGTATCTCCACTGGGAAACCGTGATTATATCTTCAATTTTTTAACGCATTATGAACAAACAATAGCAGGTTTATTTTAATGATGATAGCATTGAGAATAACAGCTATATTTGAATACCCCAAAGGCTGGATTGATCTGATCCTGTTAAGTCTCAAACATTCATGTTTTCAACTAACAATATTTGCAATATTTCACTCACTATGAATCCTATCAATATCTAAATACCTTTTCATATTCTTTTCAGTGATGACCATGGTTCTGCTGAGGTTATTCAGTCGTTCAATGCCTCATGCTGTTGAAGTTTTTGAGAGCTGTTCTCCTGCACACTGTTATCCCACAGCTTTCCTTGTTAATACAACTGATTTGGGAAATTCTTTCTGTGAATGAGCACTCTAATACAGAACCTGAAGCTGATATTAACCACACCAACAGCTGGAACTTCCACTCGGTCACATTTTCTCAAAACAAAGACAAAATTAATCAGATCTTTCAGTTCAAAACCATAGAATGATGACATCATACAGGATAGAGATAGCCCTTTGCTCCGTCGAGTTTTTATCTCTAAACTCACACGCAAAGCTACTCAGGGCTGGACAATGGGAAGCCTTCAAACATGAGATAATGAGAGTCCAGAGACAGCATGTTCCTGTTCGGGTGAAAGTCAAGTCTGGTAGGTGCAGGGAATACTGGAAATCTTGAGAAATTGAGGTTTCATTTGAGAAAAAGAAGGAAGCATATGTCAGGTATAGGCAACAGAAATCATGTGAATCCTGAGAAGAGTATATATACAGTAGGAAATACTACATATTTAAGGGGAGAATCAGGAAGGCAAAAACTGAACACGAGATAGCACTGGCAAATTGGGGTAATGAGAATCCAAACAGATTCAATAAATACATTCAGGATAAAAGGTTAACTGGGGAGAGAACAGTGCCCCTCAAAGGTCAGCAAGGCAGCCTATATGTGGAACCACAGGAGATGGGGCGATACAAAACAAATATTTTTCATCAGTGTTTACTGTGGAGAAGGTCATGTGAGATATAGAATGTGGGGAAAGAGATGGCGACATCTTAAAAAATGTTCGTGTTACAGTGGACATCTCAAAATAGATAAAGATAGATAAATCCCAGGACCTGATCAGGTGTACCCTAGAAATCAGTGAGAAGCAAGTAAAGTGATTGCTGAGCCTCTTGCTGAGATATTTGTATCATCGATAGTTACAGGTGAGGCGCTGGAAGGCTGAATGTTGGCTAACAGGGTGCCACTATTTAAGAAAGGTGGCAAGAAAAATCCAGGGATCTATAGACCAGTGAGCCTGATTGATGGTGGAATAGTCGCTGGAGGTAATCCTAAGGGATAGGGTTTACATATATTTGGAAAGGCAAGGACTGTTTAGGGATAGTCAGCATGAGTCTGTGCATGTGAAGAGGATTGATGAGGGCAGAGCAGTGGCTGTGATCTACATGAACTTCAGTAAGGCATTCAACAAGGGTCTTTACGGTGGACTGGTTAGCAAGATTAGAGATCATGGAATGCAGAGAGAACTAGCTATTTGGATGCAGAACTGGCTCAAACATAGAAGACAGAAATTGTTGATGGAGGGTTGCTTTTCAGACTGGAGGCCTGTGATCCATGGTGTGCCACGAGGATCTTTGTTGGGTCCATTGTTTTTCATCATGTTACAGTGGACATCTCAAAATGCATAAAGATAGATAAATCCCAGGAGCTGATCAGGTGTACCGTAGAAATCAGTGAGAAGCAAGTAAAGTGAGAAGCAAGTTGGGGTGGCACGGTGGCACAGTGATTAGCACTGCTGTCTCACAGCACCAGAGACCCTGGTTCAATTCCTGCCTCAGGCAACTGTCTGTGTGGAGTTTGCACATTCTCCCCGTGTCTACGTGGGTTTCCTCCGGGTGTTCCAGTTTCCTCCCACAGTCCAAAGATGTGTCGGTTAGGTGAATTGGCCACGCTAAATTGCCCGTAGTGTTGGGTGAAGGGGTAAATGTAGGTAAATGTGGGTTGCTCCTCGGAGGGTCGGAGTCAACTTGTTGGGCCGAATGGCCTGTTTCCACACTGTAAGGAATCTAATCGAATCATGAATCAAATCACTTCCATAAATTATTTGGATGTGAAAATAACAGGTATTGTTCGTAAGTTTGCAGATGACACCAAAATTGAAGGTTACCACAGAGTACACAGGATCTTGTTCAGATGTGTCAATAGGCCAAGGAGTGGCAGATGGAGTTTAATTTAGATAACTGTGAGGTGCTATACTTTGAAAAGACAAATCAGAGCAGGAGTTGTACACTAATGGGTTTGTTGCTGAACCTCCTTCCAAGGCTCTAAAGGAGCCTTCCACATCCATCAAAGTTTTACCTGCACATCCACCAATATCATTTATTGTATCCGTTGTTCCCGATGCAGTCTCCTCTACATTGGGGAGACTGGACGCCTGCAAGCAGAGCACTTTAGGGAACATCTCCGGGACATCCGCACCAATCAACCACACCGCCCTGTGGCGCAACATTTCAACTCCCCCTCCCACTCTGCCGCAGACATGGAGGTGTTGGGCCTCCTTCACCGCTGCTCCCTCACCACCAGACGCCTGGAGGAATAACACCTCATCTTCCGCCTCGGAACACTTCAACTCCATGGCATCAATGTGGACTTTAACAGTTTCCTCATTTCCCCTTCCCCCACCTCACCCTAGTTCCGAACTTTCAGCTTAGCACTGTCCCCATGACTTGTCCAACCTGCCTATCTTCTTTTCCACCTATCCACTCCACCATCCCCCGCCCCCGACCTGTCACCTTCATCCCCTCCCCCACTCACCTATTGTATTCTATGCTACTTTCTTCCCAACCACACCCTCCTCTCTTTTATCTCTCCATAAAACCCTTGTCAATTGTTTTTGAAACCGATCTGGTTCTCTAAAACACTTTAAGGATTAGGGCTGCCCTTGTCTGGGCTACATGTGACTCCAGACCCACAGCAATTGGTGCGGTGGTGGAGGTCAGCCATCTAAGCTCCAGGGCCTCACAACAGGAGGTCCTCAAGATTGTGTCCTAGCCCTAACTATCTTTAGTGACTGTATAACTGACCTTCCCTCACTCAGAATGTCATGAGTCCGAGGGTTCGCTAATACCCACACAATATTCAGCAGCATTCTTCCCTCCTCAGATACTGAAGCACTCCATGTGGCTCTGCAGCAAGATCCTGGCAACTTCAGCTCCACGGAAACGGTGTTAGGGAACTGGGGCCAGAGCTGGATGAACTTCGGATCATTCGGGAGGCTGAGGGAATAATTGAGAGGAGTTACAGGGTGGTAGTCACACCTCAGGTAAAGGGGAAAGGTAGATTACAGTCAGGAGACAGAAAGGAACAGGCAGACAATGCAGAGTTCCCCTGTGGCCATTCACCTTAATAACAAGCATACTGTTTTGGATACTGCTGGGGAGGGACAACTTACCAGGGGTAAGCAAAGGGGCACAGGTCTCTGGCACAGAATCTGTCCATGTTGCTCAGAAAGGAAGGATTAGAAAAAAGAAAATTGAGGGGGGACCTGATTGAGGGTATGAAGGGTATAGACAGGGTAGATAGAGATAAGCTTTTTCCCAGAGTGAAGGATTCAGTAATGAGAGGTCACGCTTTGAAGGTTGAAGGTGAAAAGTTTAAGGGGGGATACACACGGCAAGTACTTTACACGGAAGATGGTAGGTGTCTGGAATGCATTGCCAGCAGAGATGGTAGAGGCAGGTATATTAGATTCATTTAAGATGCGACTGGACAGATGCATGAGTAGGTGGGGAGCAGAGGGACACAGGTGCTTAGGAACTGGGTGAAAGGTTGAGACAGTAGGTTTGAGTTGGCTCGGGCTTGGAGGGTCGAAGAGCCTGTTCTTGGGCTGTAAATGTTCTTGGCTCTGTTGTTTGAAGTGAATGAGGTGCAGAGCATTTGTCATTGGGGACTTCATTGTGAGGGGACAGATAGGAGATTCTGTGGAAACGAGAGAGAATCAGGGTTGATGTGCTGCCTCCCAAGTTCATGATGTCTCAGATCGTGTTTTCGGGATCCTTGAAGTGGAGGGGGAACAGCCCCAACTCATGGTCCACAGAGGCACCAATAACATGGGTAGGACAAGGGATGGGGTTTTAAAGCAGATATTCAGGGAGTTAGGGTGGAAGTTTAGAGCTGGAACAAACAGAGATGTCAACTCTAGTTTGTTACCTATGCCACATGCTGGCAAGGAATAGGGAGAGAGAAGAGTTGAACATGTGGCCACAGGGATAGTGCAGGAGGGAGGGATTTAGATACCTGGATAATTGGGGCTTATTCTGGGGTAGGTGGGTCTTCTACAAACAGGATTGTCTACACCTGAACCAGAGAGGTACTCTAACCTGGGGGCAGGTTTGCTTATGCTCTTTGGGAGGGGTTAAACTAATTCAGCAGGAGATGGGAACCTGAATTGTCGCATCAGTGCACAGGAGTTTGAGAACAATGAGGTCTTGAGTTGGGTTTCAAGGTCACGGGAGTGCAGCGGCAGACAGGAAGTTGGTTTCAAGTGTGTCTACTTCAACGTCAGGAGCATCCAGAATAAGGTGGGTGACCTTGCAGCATGGGCTGGGAATTCAATGTTGTGGCCATTTCAGAGACAAGAAAGGAGCAGGGACTGGAATGGTTATTACAAATTCCGGGGTTTAGATGTTTCAGTAAGAACAGGGAAGGTGGTAAAAGAGGGGGAGGTGTGGCTCTGTTAGTCAAGGACAGTGTTATGTTGGCAGAAAGGACATTTGATGAGGTCTGGTCCACTGAGGTAAATGGGCTGAGGTTAGAAACAGGAAAGCAGAGGTCATGCTGTTGGGAGTTTTCTGTAGGCTTCCAGAGATGTAGAGGAAAGGATTGCAAAGATGATTCTAGATAGGAGAGAAAGTAACAGGGTCGTTGTTCTGGGGGCCTTTAACTTTCCAAATATTGACTGGAAACATTGTAGTTCGAGTACTTTAGATGGGTCAGTTTTTGTCCAACGTGTGCAGGAGTACTTCCTGACACAGTATATAGACAGGCCAACAAGGGACGAGGCCACATTGGATTTGGTCCTGGGTCATGATCCCAGGCAGGTGTTTGATTTGCAGGTAGGTGAGCACTGTGGTGATAGTTACATTTACTTTAGTGATGGAAAGGGACAGGGATATATCGCAGGGAAAGTGATATTGTTGGGGGAAAGGCAATTATGCTGTGATTTGGCAAGATTTAGGATGCATAGAATGGATGAAACTGTAGAGGATGGGCACAATTGAAATGTGGAGCTTTTTCAAGGATCAGCTACAACATGCCCTTGATAAGTATGTACCTGTCAGGCAGCGAGGAGGTGGTAGAACAAGGGAACCATGGTTTAGTAAAGAAGATGTATCTATTGTTAAGAGGAAGAAGGAAGCTTATGTGAAGATGAGACATGAAGATTCAGTTAGGTGCTTGAGAGTTACAAATTAGCCAGGAAGTACCAAAAGAGAAAGCAAAGAAGGGCCGTGGGGGACATGAGAAGTCTTTGGCAGGTCGCATCAATGAAAGCTTTCTATCAGTATACCAGGAATTTAAAAAATGACAAAAATAAGATTAGGACCAGTCAAGAACAATAATGGGAAGTTGTGTGTGAAGTCTGAGGAGATAGGACAGGCGCAAAATGAATATTTCGTATTCGTATTCACACTGCAAAAAGACAATGTTGTCGAGGAGAATACTGAGATCCAGATTATTAGACAAAACGGGATTAAATTTCATAAGAGGAAGTGTTAGCAATTCTGGAAAGTGTGAAAATAGATAAGTCCCCTGGGTTGAAGGGGATTTATCCTAGGATTCTCTGGGAAGCCAGGGAGGAGATTGCAGAGACTTTGATCTTTATGTCATCATTATCTAAAGGAATGGTGCCAGAAGACTGGAGGACAGTAAAAGTTGTCCTCTTGTTCAAGAAGGGGAGTAGAGACAACCCTGGTAATTATAGACCAGTGAGCCTTACTTTGATTGAGGATAAAGTGTTGGAAAAAGGTATAAGAGTTCAGATTTATAATCATCCTTCAATCATCCAGAAAGGATGAACTTGATTAAAGCTAGTCAACATGGTTTTGTGAAGGGTAGATCGTGCCTCACAAACCAAGCAGCAGATTCGTTGGTCAATGCTGTGTATATTGGTTTCAGTCAGGCTTTTGATAAGGGACTCCATGATCGGCTATTGCACAAAATACGGAGGCACGGAGACATGGGATTGAGGGTGATTTAGCTTTTTGCGTCAGAAATTGGCGAGCTGGAAGGGTGGTTGTTGATTGGAAATGTTTATCCTGGAGTTCAGTTACTATGGTATACCGCAAGGATCTGTTTTTTGTTCACTGGTGTTTGTCATTTTTATAAATGACTTGGATGAGGAAGTAGATGGATGGGTTCATGAAATTTGCGGATGACACCAGGTCAGTGGAGTTGTGGACAGTGCAGAAAGATGCTGCAGTTTACAAAAGGACAAGGATAAGCTGCAGAGCTGGGCTGAGAAGTGGCAAATGGAGATTAATGCAGAAAAGTGTGAGGTGATTCACTTTGGAAGGAGGATCAGGAATACGGAATACTGGGTTAAAGGCAAGATCCTTGGTGGTGTGGTGAGCATAGAGATCTCCGTGTCCATGTACATAGATCCCTGAAAGTTGCCACCCAGTTTGATAGGGTTGTTAAGAAAGCGCACAGTGTGTTAGATTTTATTAGTAGAGGGATTAAGTTTCAGAGCCATGAGGCCATGTTGCAGCTGTACAAAACTCTGGTGTGGCCGCACTTGGCACATCGCGTACAATTCTGGTCACCGTATTAAAAGTAGGATGTGGAAACATTGCAAAGGATGCAGAGAAGATTTATCAGGATGTTGCCTGGTATGGAGAGGTGGTCTTATGAGGGAAGGCTGAGGGACTTGAGGCTGTTTTTGTTAGAGAGAAGAAGGTTGAGAGGTGATTACATAGAGACATACAAGATGATCAGAGGAGTAGATAGGGTGGACAGTGAGAGCCCATTTCCTTGAATGGAGATGGCTGGTACGAAGCGACAGAGCTTTACTGTCAGAGGTAGTTTCCTTACTCAGAGAGTAGTCATGGCATGGAACGCCCGACCTGCAACAGTCGTAGACTGCCAACTTTAAGAACATTCAAATGGTCATTGGATAAACATATGGACGATAATGGAATGGTGTAGGTTAGATGGGCTTGAGATTAGTTTCACAGGTCGGCACAACATCGAGGGCTGTAGGGCTTGTACTGTGCTGTAATGTTCAATGATCTATGTTCCAGGCCTTGGCTGACAAATGACAATTAACATCCGTTCCACACAAATGCAAAACAATTATCACCTCCAAGAAGAGATCACATTGATAACGCCTTTTAACATTCAAGGATTTTCTGTTGCTGAATCCCCCACAATCAACAACCTGGGGGTTCCCATTGAGCTGAAAATGAAATGGGTTTACAATGTAAGTACTGTGGCTATAAGAGCAGCTCAGGGGGCAGCATCACTGCAGTGAGGGGTGTACCTCATGGCTCCAACAGCCTCTCCACCATCTCCAAGGCACATGTCAGGAGTGAGATGGAATACTCCTCACTTGCCTGGATGGAAATATCTCCAAGATCCCTCAAGAAATGGGATCCCAGCATGACCAAGCAGCCATATAAAAGCACAAGGTTGCAGACACTCAAAATCCGAAATGAAATCAGAAATTCAACAAATCCGGCAACACCTTTGGAGAGATACAAAAGTTTAACTTTTGAGTCCAATATCACCCTTCTTCAGAACAGGCTGATCAGGAATCATGTCGGACTAGAAGCATTCATTCTCTTTCTCTCTTCACAGTTACACCAGGCCTGCAGAGTTTCTCCAACATTTTCTCTTTTATGATGAAGTACCCATGTTTGATCGGCACCACATCTACAAACATTGTCTATCCACCACCGGTGCTCATTGGCAGCACTGAGTATCATTGACAATACACACTGCAGAGACTCACCAATGCTCCGTAGACATCATCTTCAACATCTATGACCATACCTTCCTAAAGACAAAGGCAGTAGATGCATGAGAACACCATGACCTGCATGTTCCCTTCCAAGCCACTCACCATCCTGACTTGGGTATATATTCCTTCAGTAAAATCGCCATAGTCCCAGTGGACCACGGGGCTGCTCTCTCATTAGTGAGAAACGACTGGCCGTGAGTTTAACCTGAGGGACACCGTGCCTCAGGGGAACGGTGAGGTTGGGAAGGTAGGGCCTTCATGATGGTCTCAGCCAGTGTGGGGATTGAACCTGTGCTTTTAACATAGAACATACTATAAAACAGCATAGTACAGGCCCTTCAGCCTTCGATGTTGTGCCGACCATTTATCTGACTCTATTGTTCTCTCTTCAATGTGCCTATCCATGAATTGCTTAATTTGCACAAAATACAGAGACATGGGATTGAGGGTGTTTCAGCAGTTTGGATCAGAAGGTGGCTAGTTGAAAGAAGACAGAGGGTGGTGGCTGGTGGGAAATGTTCACCCTGAAGTTCGTTACTAGTGGTGTATCACAAGGATTTGTTTTGGGTCCACTGCTGTTTGTCATTTTTATACATGACCTAGATGAGGGTGTAGAAGGATGGGTTAGTACATTTGTGGATGACAACAAGTTCGGTGGAGTTGTGGATAGTGCTGAAGGATGTTGCAGTCTACAGAGGGACATAGATCAGCTGCAGAGCTGGACTGAGAGGTGCAAATGGAAGTTAATGTGGAAAAGTGTGAGGTGATTCACTTTGGAAGGAGGAACAAGAATACGGAGTACTGGGCTAATGGTAAGGTTCTTGGTAGTGTAGATAAGCAGAGAGATCTCGGCGTCCAGGTACATAGATCCCTGAAAGTTGCCACCCAGTTTGATAAGGTTGAGGCTCTTTTCATTCGAGAGAAGAAGGCTGAGAGGTGCCTTGTGAGATACAGATAATCACAGAATTAGATAGGGTGGACAGTGAGAGCTTTTTCCTCGGATGGTGATGGTTAGCACAAGGAGACATAGCTTTAAATTGAGGGATGACAGATATAGGACAGATGTTAGAGGTAGTTTCTTTACACAGAGTGTATTGGGGCATGGAACGCAATGCCTGCGACTGTCGTAGGCACCGACTTTCAGGGCATTTAAATGGTCATTGGATAATCATATGGACATTGGATAATCATATGGACAAGAATGGAATTGTGTAGGATAAATGGGCTTCAGATTAGCTACACAGGTCGGCACAACATCAAGAGCCGAAGGCTGTACTGCGCTGTCATGTTTATGTTCTATGTTCTAATTGTTCCTAATCTATCTGACTCTGCTGCCACTGCTGGTAGTGTATTCCACACACCCACCATTGTCTGTGTTAAGAACCTACATCTGACATCTCCCTTAAAAGTTCCTCTAATCACTTTAAAATGATACCTCCCTCATGATGACCATTTCCACCCAGGGAAAAAAAAAATCTCTGTCTATTCCCTCTATCTGTGTCTCTCATCACCTTGTACACCTCCATCATGTCAGCTCTCATCCTCCTTCACTCCAGTGAGAAATACACTCAATTCCTCAACCTTTCTTCAGAAGACATGCCCTCCAGTCCAGGCAGCGCCCTCTCTAAAGCTCCCACATCCTTCCTATAATGAGGCAACCAGAACTGAACACAACATTCCAAGTGTGGTCTAAGCAGGGCTATATAGAGTTGCAGCATAACGTCGTGGCTCTTAGACTCCATCCCTCTGCTAATGAAAGCAAACACGCTATAAGTTGCCTCAACAAATTTGGGGGGCGCTGCCCTCACAAGGCCATGCTGACTATCTCTAACCAAGCTATGGTTTTCCAATTCATCATAAATCCTGTGTCTCAGAATCCTCTCCAATAAGTTGCCCAACACATAAGTAAAACTGACAGGTCTATAATTCCTAAGATTACCCTATTCCCTATTATGAATAAGGGAGTAATATTTGCCACCCTCCAATTATTTGGCGCTACTCCAGTGGACAATGAACACACAAAGATCATTGTCAAAGGCGCAGCAATCTCTTCCCTCTCTTCCTGTAGTAACCTTGCGGATATTCCTTCCTGCCCAGGGGAGTTAGCCATCCTTAAAACTTTCAGCGCATCCTCCTTTTTAACACCAACCTGTTTGAGCATGTCAGCCTGTTGTATGCTGTCCTCACAAACATCAAGTTCCCTCTCAGTAGTGAATAATGAAGCAAAGTATTCATTGAGGACCAACACTACCTCCTCCTCCGACTCCAAACACAAGTTCCCTCCACTGTCCCTGATTGGCCCTACCCTCACTCTGACCATCCTCTTGTTCCTCACATCAGTGTAGAATACCTTGGGGATTTCCTTCATCCTGCCTCCTAAAGCCTTTACATGTCCCCTCCGAGATCTCCTAAGTCTATTCTTCAGTTCCTTCCTGGCTACCTTGTAACCCTCTAGAGCCCTGTCTGATGCTTGCCCCCCACCCCAACCTTATGTAAGCTTCCTTCTTCCTCTTGACTAGATGTTCCACATCCCTTGTCACCCAAGGTTCTTTCACCCTACCATCCCTTCCTTGCCTCAGTGGGACAAACCTGTCCTCCTAATCAACCTCTACATTTCTGTCGTGCGTTTCCCTGAGAACATCTGTTCCCAATTTAGATGCCGCAGTTCCTGCCTAATGGTATTGTAATTCCCCCTCCCCCAATTAAATACTTTCCCAGACCATATGCTCCTATCCCTCTCCATGAATACAGTGAAGGTCATGGAGTTATGATCATTATCACCAAAATGCTCTCCTACGGAGAGTTCTGACACCTGGCCTGGTTCATTGCCGAGCACCAAATCCAACATTGGATATTGGTATCACTGTACATCATAAACCAGTCGTCCAGCCACCCGCTAGCACAGTTGGCTGGATGGCTGATGTGAGATGTAGGGAGGTGAGGTGGTACTTCGGTTAAACTCACCATCAGTTGTCTCTCTACTTCTCTCCAAGACAGAACAGCCTCTTGAATTTTGCAATTCCTTCGGTATCCCTCTGTCACAATCCTAGAGAGAAAGCTGAGAGGCGACTTAATTGAGACATACAAGATAATCAGGGGATCAATAGGGTGGACAGTGAGAGCCTTTTTCCTCGGATGGTGATGGCTTGCACGAAGGGACATAGCTTTAAATTGAGGGGTGATAGATATCGGACAGATGTCAGAGTAGTTGGGGCATGGAGCACCCTGCCTACAACAGTTGGAGACTCAACAACTTGAAGGGAATTTGAATGGTGATTGGATAAACATATGGATGAAAATGGAATAGTGTCAGATCGATGGGCTTCAGATTGTTCCACAGGTCAGCGCAACATCGAGGGCCGAAGGGCCTGTGCTGTACTGTACTGTGCGATGTTCTATTTTAGTGACCGTTGATCAGTAAAAGGCTGACGGGTGAGAGCAAAGGAGAGACCTGGAGAGACTCAGAGGTGGAAAGCAGAAGGAAGGCTGTGATTCTACTCTTCACCATCTCTGGGAGCTTCACCCTCCCGTGGTTCTTCAATGTTGTAGATTTCTGATATTATGTCATTCGAGGCATCAATTCTGATGATTATTCACAGTTTCTGTTAGTGTTCAGTGTTGTTGGTTACATGCTGCACAGTTACATTGTTGTACAAACAGATTTATTTATGCAGCAACATTGTCTACGTTCAGAGGGAAGATCAGGAACACAGTAAAACCTCTGGCTACACAAATTCATTACGTTCTGAATAAATAAAACTCTTTATTGAAGCCAAAGGAACGGTCCCATTGTTCCCAGACTGGAATGATATTTTTCATTGACCCGTGGAATATGGGCAGAACTAGCTGGGCTAGTGTTTTTTGCCTGTCCCAAGTTGCCCCTTGAGAAAGTGATGGTGAGCTGTCTTCTTGAACTCAGTGCACTCCATGTGATGTAGGTAGACCCACAATGTGCCCCTCAGGGAGGGAATTCAAGGACTTTGACCCAATGACACTAAAGGAACAGCGATATGTTTCCAAGTCAGAATTGAGAGTGGTCTGGAGGGGGTCTTGTAGGGGGTGGTATTTCCATGTAACTGCTGCCCTTTTCCTTCCAGATGAAAGTGATCCAGGGGAGAGCTGACAGATCCCTCTGTGTCTGGGTCACTGATGTAGGGGGAGCAGACTGACCCCACTGTGTCACTGTCACTGAAACAGGGGAGAGCAGTCTGACCCCACTGTGACAGGGTCACTGATGTAGGGGGAGCAGACTGATACCACTGTGTCTCTGTCACTGAACCAGGGGACAGCAGACTGACCCCACTGTGTCTCTGTCACTGACCCAGGGGGAGCAGACTGACCCCACTGTGTCTCTGTCACTGACCCAGGGGACAGCAGACTGACCCCACTGTGTCTGTGTCACTTACCCAGGGGAGAGCAGACTGACCCCACTGTGTGTGAATCACTGACCCCAGGGAGGGAAGGCTGACCCCACTGTGTCTGTAGCACTGACCACAGGGAGGGAAGGCTGTCCCCACTGTGTCTGTGTCACTGACCCCAGGAAGGGAAGGCTGACCCCACTGTGTCTGTGTCCCTGACCCCAGGGAGGGAAGGCTGACCCCACTGTGTCTGTGTCCCTGACCCCAGGGAGGGAAGGCTGACCCCACTGTGTCGTGTCACTGACCCCACTGTGTCGGTATCACTGACCCCAGGGAGGGAAGGCTGACCCCACTGTGTCGTGTCACTGACCCCAGGGAGGGAACGCTGACCCCACTGTGCCTGAATCACTGACCCCAGGGAGGGAACGCTGACCCCACTGTATCTGTGTCACTGACACCAGGGAGGGAAGGCTGACCCCACTGTGTCTGTATCACTGACCCCAGAGAGGGAAGGCTGACCCCACTGTGTCTGTATCACTGACTCCATGGAGAGCAGACTGAACATTGTCCCTTTAAGGAGGATGTGTTCTGTTTCTCTTGATGAGGGATGTTATCAACCAAGTTGTATGTTCCATGGTGAGCAGAGTAAATAACTTTGGGTTTTCTTAAATTACGACCAAAACAGCACGAGGAAGTGGAGTCTGGCTCTCACCGATCCAGGGGCTCAGTGCTGCTTTCAGTTACTGAAGTTGCAGTATTTGGTGTTGAAGCTATTAGTCACAGCTGTCACCTCTCTGCTGTAGGAAAAAAGGTTGAACTCTCTCTCTGCTGTGAGATTGTTTGTTTTGGTGTTCCCATCTTTTGGATTGGAGGAGATAGAAAGTGAGGGAAATCTGTTTTGCTGAACTTGCCTTTACTAAGGATCTGTTTATAGGATGTGACTGTATTGGAACAGTTGGTGGGTAGAATTAAATAATATATTATTTTGTTCTGTATTCCGACAGGTTCAAGTTGTTTTTTTTTCATTGTTTGCATTTTCATTGTGGTGTAAGAATTAAGTGTTTTGTGTAAAGCTCAACATTCTGACCAATCGAATTCCATCCAGAACAGAACACTCTAGAACTGTCCATGATGCTACCAGCGATGTCTAAGGTTCGACATGACCATTTTCAAACTCACTTGAAATATTAGCCAACAGAGTTCTGTACATGCTAGAAGGGATGTGAGTGCATTGGAGAGGGTGCAGAGGAAATTGACCAGGACGTTCCCTGGGCTTGGAGAGTTTTGTTCTGAAAAGAGATTGGACAGACTGGGATTGTTTTCATGAAAGCAGAGGTGATGGAGAGAAGACATGACTGAGATGTATAAAACTATGATAGCCATAGGGTTTACAGGAAGATAACATTTCCCATGGACGGGGCGATTAAGGACCGGGGCATAGAGCTAAGTGAAGGAAACTGAACTCTTTAGTTGAAGGAGGAGTAGAGTGTCAACAACTAAATGGCTGGAGGATAAGAGAAAGAAAGTAACGTGGGCGTCTGGAAAGCGCAGCCTAAATGAGTGGTAGAGGTGTGAACCCTGAAGACAATTCAGAATTATATGACTGATATTTTGAAATGCCACAGTGGACAAGGCTGCAGACTGTTGTAGACAGTGAAGCAAGAGGATCTGACAGATAAGGAGTGAAACCCACACCTCTCTGTATAGTGGGCCCAGACCCATACCCTCCCTGGTCTCACCCCTCCATCTCCCTTCAAACTGCTCCATCATCAGTCAGCTGTTTTGGGTTTCTTCACTGAGCATGCCCAGTACACTGCAGGGAACAAAGAATGATTCATCCCCAGATGCTGCTGTACAGATTGTGTGTGTCTCAGAGTCAGCTCTGAGACATCTCCTGGGCAGTCTCAATCTGTATCTGTGTGTCTCTGACTCAGTGTCATTGAGCATCATCCGTACACCCTAATGTCTATGTCTAGAACTGCTTTGTATATTCTGGAATATGAACACACTGTAACCTGATAAAGGTGAGGGTTTCGGTCCTCCCAGGCTTACTCCCTGTTTGATCGCAGTGAGGGCACTTGAACTGGACAGGTCAAAGTGTGACCTCACAGAACAAGTGTGACCTCACCGTGTACATCACAGAGAGAGTCCTGACATCACAGCTGGTTTGTGTACTGGCTTCAACTGAGACACGAGGCTGTGTCAGCCAACACAGGGAAGGATAGGTCACTGCACTGACCATGTCTCGGGCTGATCTGTCTGGGAGTGAATGTGATCAGAGAGATGATCAAAACTGCTGGACTTTACAAAGAGAAAACAAAGCTTTGGAAACACCATCAGCAATCCAATCACGCAGAAGTTTGAAAGTTTTCTTTTTAGATATGAGATTAGATTCCCTACAGTGTGGAAAACGGCCCTTCAGCCCAACAAGTCCACACCGAACCTCGGGAGAGTCATCCACCCGGTCTCATTTCCCTCTGACTAATGCACCAAATACTACAGGCAATTTAGCATGGCCATTTCATCTGACCCGCACATCTTTGGACTGTGGGAGGAAACCGGAGCACCCGAAGTAAACCCACAAAGCCACTGGGAGAATGTGCAAACTCCACACAGTCGCTCGAGGCTGGAATCGAACCTGGGACCTGGCGCTGTGAGGCAGCAGTGCTGACCACTGAGTCACCATGCCGCCTTAAAAAAGGTTAGTGTAAAATTCTTCCTCTTGCACTGACTGAGGATTTGGGGGTAACTGGGGAGTAATTCTCTGGAGATTTCTTCTGAGAAAGTTTCGGGCTTATTGAAACCGGTGAGATACACAGAAGGTTCTTAATGAGGGGCAGAAACTATCCCAAATGTCACCCTTCTCCTCGGACCTAGGCCAATCCCTCTGTTCATCCTTTTGAAAAGCATTAAGGGTGGTAAAAATTGTTCAGTGTAGAACTGATGTGCCAACAGTTTGACGAGAGCCCAGAGTCAATGCATGTGACTGGGAGGAAGACGGGTTCAGAAATTGAGATTGAAGTGGAGCTCCCTGTGAGAGAGTAGGGTGGGAGAGGAGTTTGATGGTGAGGATTAGAGGGTAAGGCATTGTGGAGAGATGATAGTTATGATTTGGAGATGCCGGTGTTGGACTGGGGTGTACAAAGTTAAAAATCACACAACACCAGGTTAGAGTCCAACAGGTTTAATTGGAAGCAGACTAGCTTTCGGAGCGACGCTCCTTCATCAGGTGATTGTCCTGATGAAGGAGCGTCGCACCGAAGGCTAGTGTGCTTCCAATTAAACCTGTTGGACTCTAACCTGGTGTTGTGTGATTTTTAACTTTGGAGAGATGATGCCCTGCTTCACATCATCGTTGCCCTCAATTCCACCAACATTGCCAAGGGTGCCAATCTCAGGAGCTTGCAGAGATGCGAACAATGCTCAGCATGTGGCCATGGTGCCCAATACTCCTCATTAGCTTTAAAAAAGATGTTTGATCTTAATCTTGAGATTTGTTATTTAGTTGGATGGAAGTCGCCATGGATTTGAAAATCTGCACTCTCTCTTTTATCTCATGCTGCTGACATGATTTGGAGTTGCCAGTGTTGGATTGGGGTGGGGTGGACAAAATTAAAAATCGCATAACACCAGTTTATAGTCCAATAGGTTTATTTGGAAGCACTAGCTTTCGAAGCACTGTTCCTGATCAGGTGGTTGTGATAAAGGAGCAGCAGTTCAAAAGCTAGTGCTTCCAAACAATTCTGTTGGACTATAACCTGGTGTAGTGTGATTTTTAACTTCTTGCAGACACATTTCATAGTCAAAGAACAAAGAAAATTTACAGCCCAGGAACAGGCCCTTCGGCCCTGCAAGCCTGAGTCAATACAAATCTACTCTCTAAACCTGTCGCCCAATTGATAAGCATCTGTATCCCTCTGCTCCCCACCTACTCATGCATCTGTCCAGATGCATCTTAAATGAATCTATCGTGCCTGCCTCTACCATCTCTGCTGGCAATGCATTCCAGACACCCACGACCCTGTGTGTGAGGTACTTGCCATGTGTATCCCTATGAAACGTTTCACCTCTCACCTTCTTAGCGCGACCTCTTATGTTTGAATCCTTCACCCTGGGTAAAACTTATCTCTATCCACCCTGTCTACATCCTTCATGAATTTGTAAACGTCAATCAGGCCCCCCACCCAATCTTCTTTTTTCTAATGAAAATAAACCTAACCTACTCAACCTTCCTTCATAGCTAGCACCTTCCATATCAGGCAACATCCTCGTAAACCTTCTCTGCACCCTCTCCAAAGCATCCACATCCTTTTGGTAATGTGGCGCCCAGAACTGTACACAGTACTCTAAATGTGGCCGAACCAATGTCTTGTACAATTTTAACATGACTTGCCAGTTCTTATACTCAATACCCCGTCCGATGAAGGCAAACATACCATATGCCTTCTTGACCACTCTATCCACCTGTGCAGCAACCTTCAGGGTATAATGGACCTGCACTCCGAGATCTCTCTGTTCATCAACTTTTCCTAAGGCTCTTCCATTCATTGTATAATTCGTTCTAGAATTAGTCTTGCCTAAATGCATCACCTCTGGATTGAACTCCATCTGCCACTTTTCCGCCCAACTCTCCAGTCTGTCTATATTCTCCTGCATTCTTTGACATTCTCTTATGCTTTCTGCTACTCCACCAATCTTCGTGCCATCTGCAAACTTGCTGATCATACCAACAATTCCCTCTTCCAGATCATTTATGTATATTACAAATAACAGTGGCCCCAACACTGACCCCTGTGGAACACCACTGGTCACCTTTCTCCATTTCGGGAAACTCCCTTCAACTACTACTCTGTCTCCTGTTGCTCAACCAGTTCTTTATCCACCGAGCTAGAACACCCTGCACACCATGTGATATCACTTTCTCAATTAGTTTACCATGACAAACCTTATCAAATGCCTTACTAAACTCCATGTATATGACATCAACAGCCCTCCCTTCATCTAACGACATCCCTCGCACAAAATCATGTTGCCTCTCACTGATAAGCCTATTCTTTTCTAAATATAAATAGATCCTATCCTTCAGCACCTTCTCCAGCAATGTACCCACCACTGATGTCAGGCTCACTGGTCTGTAGTTACCTGGAATATCCCTTCTACCTTTTTTGTATAGGAGAACAACTTGAGCAACCTTCCAGTCCTTTGGCACCTCACCTGTGTTTAAGGATGCTACAAATATATCTGTCCGGCCCAGATATTTCCTGTCTCGCCTCCCTCAGCAATGTGGGATAAATCCCATCTGGTCCTGGGGATTTGTCCACCTTACTAACCTGTAGCCTACCCAACACATCTTCCCTACTTATGTCAACGTGATCCAGACTAATCAAACATCTATCTCTCATCTCAACATTCATCATGCCCCTCTCCTCAGTGAACATTGATGTAAAGTAATCATTCAGAATCTCACCCATTCTCTCAGGTTCGACACATAGCCTTCCTTCATTATCTTTTAGTGGATCAATCCTTTCTCTAGTTAACCACTTGCTTTTCATATAAGAATAAAATGCTTTGGCATTCTCCTTAATTATGCTCACTAAAGCTATTTCATGTCCCCCTTTATCCCTCTTGATTCCTCTTTTAAGACTGGCCGTACTCTTCCGATATTCTTCCAGGGCCCGTTCTGTTCTTAGCTGCCTCGACCTTATGTACGCTTCTCTTTTCCTCTTGGCTAGTCGTACAATTTCTCCTGTCATCTACGGTTCACCAATCTTGCCCTTCCTATCCTTTGCCTTCAACAGGACATGCCTATCCTGCATTATCTTTAACCTCTCTTTGAAACCCTCCACATCTCAAATGTGGACTTCTCTTCAAATAGCTGTGTCCAATCCATATTTCCCAGCTCCTGCCTAATTTTGATATAATTGGCCTTGGCCCAATTTAGTACTCATCCCTTAGGACCACTCTCATCTTTATCTATGAGTATTCTAAAACTTACAGAATTGTGGTCACTGTTCCCAAAGAAATCCCCCACCACAGCTTCTACCACCTGGCCTGGCTTGTTGCCCAGTACCAGGTCCAATATGACCCCTTCCCTCATTGCACTCTTGACATACTGTTCTAGAAAACTCTCCTGGACGCTTTGTACAAATTCTACGCCATCCAGATGTCTGACGCTAAGTGTGTCTCAGTTAATGTTGGGAAACTTAAAATCTCCCATCAATACCAACCTACTGCCTCTACATCTTTCCATAATCTGTTTACCTATTTGTTTTCTACCTCATGCTCACTGTTGGGAGGCCTGTAATACAGCCCCAACAATGTAACTGCACCCTTCTTATTTCTCAGCTCCACCTGTCTTGCCTCACTACTCAAGCCCTCCATAGTGTCCTCCTTTAGCACTGCCGTGGTATCACCCCTGATCAACAATGCAACTCCACCCCACCCCCACTTTGACTTCCCTCACTGTCTTGTCTGAAGCATCTATATCCTGGAACATCCCAATCATGCCCTTACTTCAAACAAGTCTCTGTGATCACAATAACGTCAACTCCCAGGCTCCAATCCAAGCCCTTAAGTTCATCTGCCTTATACACTAGACTCCAAGAATTAAAGTAGATGCATTTCAGGCCACCAGTTTTTTTGCATTCTTCTGGTCTCTGCCTACTCTTCCCTTTATTAATGGAATCTTCATTATTCTTACCATCTCCAGTCTCCACCTTGTTGCCTACTTGTTTTCTCTTCTGGTTCCCAGCCTCCTGCCACATTAGTTTAAAATCTCCCCAACAGCAGTAGCAAAACTACTCCCAAGGACATTGGTTCCACTCTGGTTCAGACGTATACCGTCCATTTTGTTATAGTCCCACCTTGCCCAGAACCGGTCCCAATGTCCAACAAATCTGAACCCCCACTTCCTACCCATCCCTCCAGCCACGTGTTCATCCTGCTTTTTTTTTTCATTTTGACGCTGGCTAGCACGTGGCACTGATAGTAATCCCGAGATGACTACCTTTGAGGTCCTTCTCTTTAACTTCTCTCCTAGCTCCCTTAATTCTGCTTTGGGGACCTCATGTTGTTTTTTTTACTTATATCATTGGTGCTTGTGTGCACCAAGACAACTGGCTGTTCACCCTCCCCTTTTAGAATGCTCTGCAGCCTTGACATCCCAGGTGACATCCCTGACCCGAGCACCTGGAAGTCAACATACCATCCGGGAGTCCTGTTTTCGGCCACAGAACCGCTGATCTACTCCACTCACAATAGAATCCCCGATGACGATGGACCTATGAGTCTTTTTCCGACCATTTTGAACAGCAATGCCCACCACAGTGCCATGATCCTGGCAACTGCCTGGTTGGCCATCTCCCTATAGTTTCCAAAATGGTATACCTGTTTTGGAGGGAGATGAGCTCAGGGGACACCTGCACTGCCTTACTACTCTTTCTCTGCCTTTTGTTCACCCTTCAATGTCTCCCTCAGCAATCCTAATCTGCGTGTGACCAGTTCACTAAACATGCTATCCATGACCTCCCCAGCATCGCGGATCCTCCACATTGAGTCCATCCGCAGCTCCAGAGCCGTTATACTGTCAAACAAGAGCTGCAGCTGGACATACACTTACAAGAAGTAAGGGTCAGGAACATCAGACACGTCCCTGAGCTCCCACATCAAGCAAGAGGCACAGGGCATCGTTCTGAGGTCCCCTGCCATTGTAGGCTTAGCTTTATATCAACTAACTAAACCTAAACAATGCACTTGAACATATGAATAAGATAAAGCTTTTATTTTTCTTTATCTTTCTTCCAGAATCTTTTTCTTCCGGTTCGAGGTGTGGGGGGGTGGGGGGGGGGGGGGTGGGGGGATGTGCAGGAGGGAGATACTACACGTGTAGTATCTCGGGTGCAGCCACTGCCCAAATGTAAATTAAGCCCTTACCTTCCCAGCAGCCCTTTCTTCACTCCACCTTCTCTACTCGCCGCTCTGTCAAAATGGAGGCACAGCCAACCCCATTTTCATCTGTGGCCCCGTGATCACCTTTTCCTTTCTCCCTGCCTCACAATTATCGGTCCCCTTTATCTGTCTGTCTGCTCCTCTGTCTCTTTCTGGGCTCCATCTCCACCTATTGCAGCAGTGAGATGCCTCGCCCCTCCACCCCTCTCCATCTGCACCTTTTCCGAGCTCCTTTCAGTTACGATGAAGGATTACTGGATCTGAAACGTTAACTCTGCTTTTACTCAGCAGAATCAGCCAAACCTGCTGAGTTTCTCAAGCGATTTCTCTTTTCATTCACATTCCCATCCAGACGACGTTCCCAAGGTGGGACCGAACTTCCTGTTGGCTATAAACTCGAGATGGACTATGAGTTATAAAGTAATCTCACAACTAACAACAGGGCAATTCCAAACGACTCTTTCAAACATACTGCAGCCTTAGTGCACCACCACTTCCCAGACAATGCTGAAAAGAGAGAAAGAAAGAACATAATAAGAATGGGCCATAAAAAGTGAATTTCACCAATCACAGTCTCGATTAGATTACCTTTCCCTTCCGATGTCTCCAGGACGGAAATGAAGGAAATGAGAGAAATTCAGTAACATATGATATCGAAATTCATTGCAACGATTTTCCCATTGGCCAGAAAACCAAATAACGATGAGTCGAGTCACCCCAGGACTTTGTTTCACAACAGCGATGAAATAACAGTCTCCATTCGGTTCCAGTAAAAGCTCAATTTGCCTGGAACAGCAGAGCTGTTGGCGATTTTCCGCAGGGGAGGCGAACACGATCGTGACAGCAGAGACACTTTGAAATATTCAGCACTGTCCCACACCACATGGAATTCCCCTTGAAGCAAGCCATTGTTCTTTTGTTTTCAGCATCAATACAGTGGGGACCAAGACAACATTACAACAAGCGGCGTCGTTGGAGTTGATCAGCAGAAAAGGCAGCAGTGGGATTCGAACCCACGCCCCTTTCGAGCAAGGAACCTAGATCCAGCGACTTAGATAGCTCGGCTATACGACCAAACAAGCCCCTTCCTCGCTCCATTTTCTTGCATTTCCAATTGTTCTCCTGCCTGACAACAGATGCAAAGTCACATGAAAAGGGTTCCATGATCCCTCTCCGACTCGCACAGCTGCTGGGATGTGCCCAGATACAATGTCAATTTCGCTGCATTTATTGATAGCCCATCAATCCAGACAACAATCAATGGTAAGCTGAGTCTATCTTCTCAGACTCTTTTCAGCTACAAATGTATCTGTGAGTGCGTGAGAATATATGATCGGTGATGATTGGGTCAAATAACCAAAAGCTTCTTGACATGACTGCAATTTTGATTCTTGCTTTGCTAAATGATTTCACCCATTGCTCGAAACAGGACAACTTTCACGTTTACACGGAACATGAAACACACCGGAGGACAGGGAAAATGCACAAAGCTGAGCAGGCCGTGTTCCACATCATACCGTGCAGCATAGTTTCAGTCACTCTGTCTGTTTTGCAGAATAAGAGTCCCAAAGAATGTTCTCCATCCTAAAACCATTACAATCTGAGAATGACAGATCCCATTGTGAGGATGCTCTGACCTCGGAACCAGTTCGAGATGCCACTTGCCTTGCCTTTTACCTTCACCGTGCAATCTGCTGCAGAGATGTTCACTCCTGGACATGAGTCACATGGATACCCACTGAGTTGGAAACCTCTGCGGGAATCGACGAGAAGCGACTCAATAAATTTTGCTAAATTCCATGGTGCTTATTAGAAATGCAGTTTCTGTTCACCTCAATCTAAAAGGCAGTTTCTGAACATAGTAACAGAACTCAGAAGGTAATTACCTCACCCCACTCCCACTCTGGAAGAGGTGCTAACTGCACTTCAGTGCTTTTTGTTCTCGATGTGAAGAGCTCTCACCCCTGAGTCACCTTCAAGTCTCTGGTTGCTGAGTGAATCACAAAGAAGGAGTTTCTCCAGAGCTGCAACTGCCTCACTTCCTCACTCACCCTCCCCGTTTACATTTTCCTGCTCGTCAGTGATTTAAAGAAAACCAAATGGATGCAATGTCATTCTGTAGCCTCTCTGTCGATTCCTCCGTTTCAGTTCCAACGTGACTTAGATCTCGGGGCGCATCTTAATACTAGCGACGCTATGAAAGCACAGTTCCAGAGTCACATGGACTCTGAGAGTGTAATTTCTTTCATTGCTGTTGCTGATTGAATGAGCCACTAACGTGCAAACTGCTCCAAAACATGATTCAGGGCCTCTGGTGCCAATTCTCGCACGTTGAATAACGACAGACACCTTCCAAATGAGGTCTTTCAGAGACGACTTTGGGGTACATTTGACAGACAGACAAGTTCAGGAATTTGTGGTGCGCTGTGACACCAGTGCATCAGCTTCTTCCCTGTCTTTGAACCGAGCCGCCTGTGTAAGGACTGCAAATGAGGTACTGATTTTCGTGGAAGGATCAGAACACGGTAACTACACTCTCAAACAGAATGGCATATGATCAGAACCAGGTTGGAGAAAAACTTTACAATGCTTTGCACAGTCATTAAATAGAACTGCATTACATTTCACTACGAGAGCGGATTTTTTCAAGCAAACTCAAAGGCAGGTTGGCAGATGGGAAAGCAAGCAAGAAAGCTCCATTCTTGTCCATGTAAAGGGCTGCAGTTGAAGAACCAAGCAGTTTCTGCCCAGTCTCGAACTGGGGACCTTTCGCATGTAAGGCGAACGTGATGACCACTGCACTACAGAAACAAGCCTCAGCCGTCCCTGGTGGGGCTCAGTGCCATCCAGCACTGGAAGTTGAAGCCATTCTACCTTTCACCTTTCTGTTTCCAATAGCTCGTTGTTTAACGGGATTTGTTTAATTTTGGCTATGTGGTGAGCATGGACGAGATACACCGAAGTATCTGTTTCCACACGGTGTACCCCAATAACGTTGTGTTGCTTACACCTGCTTTAAACGATTACTTCTTAGCGGAGTTTGCCTTCGCAGTCTGTGGCACAATCATTTAGTCTGTTCGACTGCTCACGGGAAAGGTAGTATTGTGAAACACTGCAGAAACGAACGACTTCCTTACTTTTGCTCCGACTGACCATACTCTGTGAAATTTTCCCAGACCCTCAGTTGAGGATTTTTGCTGCTGGAATTTACCTCAGAAACCCTGTTAAATCGTAATATATTGAGCGAATCGCAAAACAGAACGCATTTAACACGGAACACAAACAAAACTAGCATACCTAATGCATTTTCAGACACAGAGATGCATGAATGATAAATGTGAGACATTCCGGGGGCATGAGCCATAAATAATCTCACAACTAACAACAGGACAATTCCAAACTACTCTTTCAAACATACTGCAGCCTTAGTGCACCACCACTTCCCAGACAATGCTGAAAAGAGAGAAAGAAAGAACATAACAAGAACGGGCCATAAAAAGTGAATTTCACCAATCACAGTCTCGATTAGATTACCTTTCCCTTCCGATGTCTCCAGGAACGAAATGAAGGAAATGGGAGAAATTCAATAAGATATCACATCGAAATTCGTTGGAACGATTTTCCCATTGGCCAGAAAACCAAATAATGACGAGTCGAGTCAGCGCAGGACTTTGTCTCCCAACAGCGATGAAAGAAAAGTCTCCATTCTGTTCCAGTAAAAAGTCAACTTGCCTGGAACATAAAGCAGCAGAAGAGCTGCTTGCGGTTTTCCGTGCGGGAGGCAAGCCGGTGTAAGCAACACAACGTTATTGGGGTACACGGCGTAGAAACAGATACTTCGGTGTATCTCGTCCATGCTCACCACATAGCCAAACTTAAACAAGTCCCATTAAACAACGAGCTATTGGAAACAGAAAGGTGCAAGGTAGAATGGCTTCAACTCTCAGTGCTGGATACCTCTGAGCCGCAGCACAGCCGGCTGTGGCTTGTTTCTGTAGTGAAGTGGTTATCATGTTTGCCTTATACACGAAAGGTCCCCAGTTAGAAACTGCAGCCTTTTACATGGACAAGAACGGAGCTTTCTTGCTTGCTTGCCGATCTGCAAACCTGCCTTTGAATTTGCTTGAACAAATCTGCACTCGTCGTGAAATGTAATGCAATTCCATTTAATGACTGTGCAAAGCATTGTAAAGTTTTTCTCCAAACTGGTTCTGATCATATGCCATTCTGTTTGAGAGTGTAGTTACCGCGTTCTGATCCTTCCACGAAAAGCAGTACCGCATTTGCATTCCTTACGCAGGCGGCTCGGTTCAAAGACAGGGAAGAAGCTGATGCTCTGGTGTCACAGCGCACCACGGATTCCTGAACTTGTCTGTCTGTCAAATGTACCCCAAAAGTCATCTCTGAAAGGCCTCATTTGGAAGGTGTCTGTCGTTATTCAACGTGCGAGAATTGGCACCAGAGGTCCTGAATCATGTTTTGGAGCAGTTTGCACGTTAGTGGCTCATTCAATCAGCAACAGCAATGAAAGAAATTACACTCTCAGAGGAACCTCTGGACTTGTACTTTCAAAGTGTCGCTAGTATTAAGGTGCGACCCGAGATCTAAGCCACGTTGGAACTGAAATGAAGGAATTGACAGAGAGGCTACAGAATGACATTGCATCTATTTGGTTTTCTTTAAATCACTGACGAGCAGGAAAATGTAAACGGGGAGGGCGAGTGGGGAAGTGAGGCAGTTGCAGCTCTGGGGAAACTCCTTCTTTGTGATTCACTCAGCAACCAGAGACTTGAAGGTGACTCAGGGGTGAGAGCTCTTCACATCGAGAACTAAAGCACTGAAGTGCAGTTAGCACCTCTTCCAGAGTGGGGGTGGGGTGAGGTAATTACCTTTTGATTTCTGTTACTATGTTCAGCAATACACGGGACTTTGGTAAGGCTGCACTTGAGTATTGTGTTCTGTTTTGTCACCTTTGTTCTAGGGATGATGCCACTAAATTAGAAAGAGTGGAGAAGAAATTTACAAAGACGTTGCCAGGACCCAATGGTCTGAGTTATAGGGAGAGGTTAGAGAAGTTAGGACTTTTTCTTTACATGGTAGGAGACTGGGGGTGGGGAGGGGGACTTTATAGAGCTGTATACAATCATGAGGGGTACGGATATGGCGAATGTGCTCAGTCTTTTTTCAAGCAAGGACTTGAGGGAATCAGTTTAAGGTTAGAGGGGAAGGAATAAAAGGGAATCTGAGGGGGCACTTTTTTCCACAGAGGACATTATGTGGATGAGCTGCGAGCAAATGTGGTTGCGGGGGGTACAAGAACAACATTTCAAAAGCATTTGGATAAATATGTGGATCGGAAAGAGCGAGAAGGATATGGGCCAACTGCAGGGAAATGGGGATAGTGTGGATGGACATTTGCAAGGTGGAGTCAAACCCCTTTGTTAATTAAAACCAAACAGCCAGAAAAGCTCCCCTCACCTCGTAATCTATTAAAATATGAGCCACACAGATCTCCTACATTCCACTATTAAAAAAATAAGTTAGTTTCTTAACTTTAATAGTGAACATAAAAGAGCAACTATTCACAAATACAAGCTCCTATTATCTTAGCTACTTACTATCTGACTCCAACTCTCTAAAACTATGCTGTTCCAACAACCCACATAATAGACATTACAATTTCAAGACCACACAGTCTCTATGTTCCCCGCTGTGTTCACTCATTCAGCTGCTGATCTCCCTGGGTCATTTTTTTAAAACTGCAAGTAGGTTTTACATGAACATAGAGAGTCTTTAAGATGGCCAGTTAGCACTCCTACTCTACAACAGATACTCTGCTGTTGGATGGCAGTAGCTGTCCCTCTCGTGTTCAAAATGCAGCGTTTATATACTCCCCATGATACAATAATTCTCCTAGTTTGATTGCTTTCCAGGTATCCAAACAATAATATTCAAATTCCGTTGTCTTCTGGTATCCTAAGCATTATTTTAACTCTTTGGTTACATTTGAATTGCTGTCAAAACAGCAACCAAAAACTCAGGTATCCATTTCTCAGCCAACTGTGACATGTGGAACAGCCTGACCTTTAGCTGGCATCTGTGGCTGTACTTTCTATTCAGCAAAGCCCGTTCTGTCATAAAATGACCGGACAGGCTTTCGGCTTAAGAGAAAAAGAATCATCAAAATGAAAAGATGTCTTCATTTCTTTTCCTCTAATTCTTAATCCCATTATTTTGAAATACAAAAGTATTAATCTAAGTTGTAGCATTCATATTATAGTGTTTTATATATATGTGCAGAATTAATAAGTCAAATCTTATCTACACTGTTTCCTTAAAATCCACGATAACACATCTGCTATCACATTTTTAGGACCCACAACATGTATATTTTGTAAGTTTAAAGTCGTTAACATAAGACTCCAATGAAATAGTCTCATATTGTGGTCTTTAACTATTCCAACAAATGCGAGAGGTTTGTCGTTGCTGTCCACAACCATCTCAGAAAACTAAAATATTGTCAGGCCAGTAACAAACAATTATTCTTTTTCAAAAATGGACATTTTGTATTTTTTTTCTGATGGTTATTGAGATTTTTTCGACAAGTAGCCAATTGGCCATTCAAATCCATCATCATTCTTCTGTATCAATACATCTCCGATCCCTATATCCTGAGCATCAAAAACAATTTTCAAAGGGTTTCAAAATATTTGGTACAGATAAAGCTGGTGAGGTGATTAACCCTGCTTTAAAATTCTCAAATGCCTCCTGGCATTGTTCTGTCCACCACAATTCTGTGTTCTTCTTTAATAAATCCAGCAGTGGTGCCAATACGCTGCTGAAGTTTGGAACAAACTTCCGATAGAATCCATTCAGTACCAAAAATCGAAGAATCTCTTTCTTCGATGATGGTGGTGGAAATTCCTCAAAGCCCTTCGTCTTTGTGTTCCATGGGGTCAACCTTCCATGTCAAATGTAATGTCCCAAGAACGTCACCTCTGCCTTCGCGAATTCTGTTTTCTTTCAGTTTATTACCAAGTTTGCTTCTTGTATCGTTCATCATGCCCTGCCATCTGTAACATGTGAGCTTTCAATCACTTGCTAAAGATCACTACAGCTTACAGATAAACTGCCCAATTTGTTCATCTGGCCACAACTCTGTTCCTGAGTCTTAAATGTGGCTGGTGCATTATTCATTCACATGGCATACAGGATAACGTTTTTGTCATATCCAGTATCTTTACCAGATAGTTTAACTGACTCAACATTTTTTAATTTGAAAGGGGCCACTAAACCTGGCTTTGAAGGGATTTCCTACCACTGGTGGCAAAACTGATACGTCATCCCCATGGAAAATCATCAAAGTTTCAGAGTTTTTGTCTGCCATCTGCTTCACTCTATGTTGTGCCCTCTTCAGGTGCTGTTTAGCTAACTCACCTACTCCATCTATTCTCTCCCTCACTTCACATAGATAATCCAAGTGTGAGATCTCTGACTTCAGATTTGTCAATTAATATTTAATTAATTTCAAAGGACCTCTCACTTCATGTACGAGCATTAACTCAAAGGAAGTAAACAGAATAGATTTATTTAGGGCATCTCCGATGGCAAGCAATTTAATGGGGCACCTTTATCCCAATCATTCAGGCAATCCTGACAGGACTGCAGATGCTGGAGATCCGAGTTGAAAACTGTGGGGATGGAAAAGCACAGCAGTTCAGGCAGTATCCGAAGGGCAGGAGAGTTGACGTTTCAGGCACAAATCCTTCATCAGGAAAGTGGGGGGCGGGGGGGACAAGGGAGGGAGAAGGGGGCTGAGAAATAAATAGGAGGGTTGGGGTGGAGCTGTGTGGAAGGTAGCTTGGAAAGCGATAGGTGGTCGCTTTGTTTTAGGAGGCAGTCGCACCTAGGAGATTAAGTAATTCACATTCAGTTAGTGATCAGGGAGACCACAGTGTGACTGTAAGTGAGGCAAGTAGGGGGAACCTGAGTTCAGAAATGCAGGAACCTCAGCCCTTGACCTTGTCCAACAGGTATGAGATTCTTGCTCCCTGTACAGATGAGGAAAAGGGCTCTGGACAGGATAAGCCAGTTGACCACGGCACCATGGTGTAGAAGGCCATTCGGGAGGGGTGGGGGTGGGGTGGGGGGGGGTGGGCAGCAAAAAGACAAGTAGTTGTTATAGGGGATTCTATAATTAGGGGGACAGATAGTATCCTTTGCAAGCCAGATCATGAGTCTTGCATAGTGTGTTACCTGCCCGGTGCCAAGGTGAGGGACATCTCTAACCGGTTTGAAAGGATATTGGAGTGGGAGGGGGAGGATCAAGTTGTTGTGGTCCACGTTGGGACTAACAACATCGGCAAAGCCAGCGTGGAGGACCTGTTTGGGGATTATCAAGCACTAGGAAGAAAATTGAAGTACAGGTCCTCAAGGGTCATAATCTCCGGATCACTGCCTGAGCCACGTGCCAATTGGCATAGGGATAAGTAAATTAGGGAAGTAAACACGTGGCTATGAGATTGGTGTGGGAAAGAGAGATTCCACTTCATGGGGCATTGGCATCAGTTTTGGAACCGGAGGGGCTCTGTACCATTGGGACAGTCTCCACCTGCACCAATCAGGTACCAATGTTCTAGCGAAGAGGATAAATAGGGTGGCAGTAGGACTTTAAACTTCTGAGTTGGGGCGAAGGGAAAGTGAAAGCGACAGGGAGTATGGAGTTAAATGGAAAGATAAGCAGCAGGATAGCCTGTGTGCAGGCGGATTGAAACTTGAGGCAGACTAGGAATGCAGCAAAAAGGAAGGATAACTGAGGACATCTTATGACTTCCAATATCTCTCATGATAAGAAAGTTAGCATTAAGGCACTTTACCTGAATGCTCGTAGCATTCATAACAAAGCAGATGAACTAATGGCACAGATCATCGTGAATGATTATGATGTGGTAGGCATCACAGAGACTTGTTTGAAGGGCGTCAGGACTGGCAGTTAAACATCCAAGGACTTTCAACGTATTGAAAAGATGTGGGTGGGGGGGGTGTTGCTTTGTTAGTTAAGAACAAAATTAAATCTATGGCACTGAATGACATAGCGTCGTATGATGTGGGGTTTGTGTTGGTGGAATTGAGGAACCACAAAGGCAAAAAAAAAACACAATGGGAGTTATGTACAGACCTCCTAACAGTGGTCAGCACCAGGAGCGCAACATGTACCAGGAAATAGAGAAGGCATGTCAAAAAGACAAGGTCACGGTGATCATGGGAGACTTCAATATGCAGGTGGACTGGGTAAATAATATTGCCAGTGGATACAAAGAAAGTGAATTCATGGAATGCTTACAGGATGGCTTTTTGGAACAGCTTGTCATGGAGCCCACAAGGGAGCAGGCTATTCTGGACCTAGTGCTATGTAATGAACCAGCCTTTATAAAAAATCTTAAAGTAAGGGAACACTTAGGAAGCAGCGATCATAATATGGTAGAGTTCAATCTGCATTTTAAAAGAGAGAAGGCAAAATCGGATGCAATGATGTAACAGTTAAATAAAGGTAATTATGAGGGCATGAGAGAGGAACTGAAGAAAATAGACTGGAAGCAGAACCTAGCGGGGAAGACAGTAGAGCAAAAATGGCAGGAGTTTGTGGATATAATTGAGGACACTGTACAGAGGTTCACCCCCAAGAAAAGAAAGATTATCTGGGGAGGGATGAGACAGCCATGGCTGACAAAAGAAGTCAGGCATTGTATCAAAGAAAAAGAGAGATCCTATAAAGTGGCCAAGAGCAGTGGGAAATCACAAGATTGGGAAGGCTACAAAAACAGAGGATAACAAAGAGAGAAATAAGGAAGGAGAGGATCAAATATGAAGGTAGGCTAGCCAGTAATATCAGAAATGATAATAAAAGTTTCTTTCAATACATAGGAAGCAAACAACAGGCAAAAGTAGAAATTGGGCCACCTCAAACTGATGCTGGAAGCCTAGTGATGGGAGATAAGGAAATAGCTGGAGAACTTAATAAATACTTTGCGTCAATCTTCACAGTGGAAGACATGAGTAATATGCCAACAATTAAAGGGAGTCGGGGGCTGAGTTGAGTATGGTTGCCATTACAAAAGAGAAAGTGCTAGAAAAGCTGAAAGGTCTTAAAATTGAGAAATCTTCTGGCCCCGGTGGGCTACATCCTAGAGTTCTGATGGAGGTGGCTGAGAAAATAGCAGAGGCGTTGGTTGAGATCTTTCAATAGTCACTGGAGTCAGGGAAAGTCCCTGATGATTGGAAGATCACTCTTGTTCAAGAAAGGATCAAGACAAAAGATGGAAAATTATAGGCCAATTAGCCTAATCTTGGTTGTTGGTAAAATTCTAGAATCCATAATTAAGGATGAGGTTTCTAAATTCTTGGAAGAGCAGGGTCAGATTAGAACAAGTCAACATGGATTTAGTAAGGGAAGGTTGTGCCAGACAAACCTGTTGGAATTCTTTGAAGAGGTGACAAGTAGGTTAGACCAGGGAAACCCAGTGAATGTGGTCGATCTAGACTTCCAAAAGGCCTTTCATAAGGTGCCACACGGGAGGTTGCTGAGTAAAGTGAGGCCACATGATGTTCGAGGTGAGCTACTGGTATGGACTGAGGATTAGCTGTCTGACAGAAGGCAGAGAGTTGGGATAAAAAGTTCTTTTTCAGAATGGCAGCTGGTGACAAGCGGTGTCCCGCAGGGTTCAGTGTTGGGGCCACAGCTGTTCACGTTATATATTAATGATCTGGATGAAGGGACTGGGGGCATTCTAGCGAAGTTTGCCGATGATAAAAAGCTAGGTGGACAGGCTGCAGAAGGATCTAGACAGTTTGGGAGTGTGGTCCAGGAAATGGCTGATGGAATTCAATGTGAGCAAATGTGAGGTCTTGCACTTTGGAAAAAAGAATACAAGCATGGACTACTTTCTAAACGGTGAGAAAATTCGTAAAGCCAAACTACAAAGAAATCTGGGAGTGCTATTTGAGGATTCCCGAAAGGTAAACATGCAGGTTGAGTCCGTGATTAAGAAAGCAAATGCAATATTGTCATTTATCTCAAGAGGGTTGGAATATAAAAGCACCATTGTGCTACTGAGACTTTATAAAGCTCTGTTGAGTATTGTGTCTAGTTTTGATCCCCACACCTCAGGAAGGATATACTGGCACTGGAGCGTGTCCAGCGGAGATTCACACGGATGATCCCTGGAATGGGAGGCTAACATACGAGGAACGGCTGAGGATCCTGGGATTGTATTCATTGGACTTGAGGAGATCTAATAGAAACTTACAAGATAATAAATGGCTTGGAAAGGATGGACGCTAGGAAATTGTTTCCATTAGGCGAGGAGACTAGGACCCGTGGACACAGCATTAGAATTAGAGGGGTAAATTCAGAACAGAAATGCGGAGACATTTCTTCAGCCAGAGATTGCCGTGGAATGCAGTGGAGGCCGGGAAGCTGAATGCCTTCAAGGCAGAGATTGATAAATTCTTGATGTCACAAGGAATTAAGGGCTATGGGGAGAATGCGGGTAAGTGGAGTTGAAATGCCCATCAGCCATGATTGAATGGCGGAGTGGATTCGATGTGCCGAATGGCCTTACTTCCACTCCTATGTCTTATGGTCTTATGGTCTTAGGTAGATGCAGGTGGGGGTAATGGTGTTAGTTCGGAGAGGAGGTTGAAGTGGATAGGTGGCAGGACAGCTGGAACCCTCAAACTATACAGCATCAATGTTGACTTCACCAAATTCCAAATCTCCCCTCCCCAACCTCATCCCAGATCCAACCATTCAAATTAGCACTGCTCTCTTGAACTGTCCCAACTTTCCATCTTCCTTCCCACCTATCTAGTCCACCCTCCCCTCCGACATATCAATATCACTCCCAACTACACCATCCGATCACCTTCCCATTAACCCTCCAGCCAGCTCAGCTCCTCCCCTTCTATTTATCTTTCAGCCCCCTTAATGCCCCGCCACATTCCTGATGACGGGTTTCTGCCTGGTATGTCGATTGTCCTACTCTTCGGATGCTCCCCGATCTGTTGTGCTTTTCCGGCGCCTCACTTCTCAACTATTAGAGACTGAGCAGATCCCGTATCTCACAAAATTACAATTTCTTGTCCACCCCTGCCCCCAACCTTTCTGAGTAAACTCTATCCACAGAGCCGAATTCTTTATAGAGATCAGGCACTGACTCCGTACCCAGCCCCTGCCGAGGATGTACATTCTCCTGCAGCTTCTCGGCTCCACTTGGAGTCTCTTTTACCGGTTTCACTAATGTCACTGGCTTAACCTCTTTTACCACATCTTTTCCCAAAGTGACTTCCTTCAACGCCCAGCACTGTGTGTCCCAGCTTACTGCAGTGAAATCACCTATTCCCACTGCCCTTCTTAAAACATCGTCACTGTAATTTCATGTGTTCCACTCCCTCATAGTGAGAACACCTGAGACATTTCACCACCTTTCAACCCCTTTGGGCTTAAGTTTTCACCTGTGGTAAACTATTGCCACTGTGATTTAATCTATTTCTTGTAGCGTAGGATCTCCCCTCCTCCCAATTTCTATCCTTCACAGGATGAAAATCCTCCCAGAAGCTAAATTTCATCTCATGCACTAATGCATATTTACCTGCCATCTCTGCTGCGCTTCTCACTTCTTGAACTTTGTGTTCACTCACATGAATTCTTAACATCTCTGGAAGTGAGTCTTTAAACTTCTCCAACAGAATAATCTCCCTTCGAGCCCCATTTTTAAGGCCCACGCCCATCTATCAAAATGACTGTGTTTAATTCTTTCAAACTCAACATAACTCTGACCTCGTTCTGAACCTCTGTCTATGTGCTTCTTGTACCAATTCATAAACACTCAAAATGACCTGATCGATATCTGCATAATCTCTTGACGCCTCATCTGATAGCGCTGCACATATCTCACAAGTTGTGCCCACCAGCTTAGTCTGAGCTAGCTTTACCCACAAGTTCACTGGACACACCATCTGCCAAGCCAATATTACCAATGTAATAAAAAAGGTTTTGTCATGTTTTCACCGAAATATGGCAATATATTAACATAGTTAATCCTTACGTCCTCCCTTCATCTTCATCCTGCTAATTTAACTTTCTTACCTAATTCCCAACTTCTGAATTTCAAATTATCTCTATTTCTTTTTCGTCTCTTTCTCTTATTCTTTGTTTTTTACTGTCTCACACTTTCTGTCTCTTTCTTTATCTTCTAACTTCATTTACCATATTTGCAATTTAAGTTTTTCTCACTTGACTGCAGTTGCCTGTTTGTCTGATACATCAAAGTGCTTGATTAAATCCATTACAATTTCAGCTTTCCTTTTGTCCCTGGTGAAACCCAATTCTAATCTATTTGTTAATTCGAAAAGTATGCCCTTGCACTGTCTTTCTAAACTTTCTTGGCAAACTTGGGAATCATCTTCAAACCTCAGAGCCTCTTTAGTAATGTTAAAAGCCATTTCTTTAAAAACTACAAGGAAATAAAATTTCTCATTTATTTAACTGCCAAGTGAATTCAAGAGTCGTGAGGTGATGTTGCAGCTATACAGGACTTTGGTTAGGCCACATTTGGAGTACTGTGTGCAGTTCTGGTCGCCTCACTTTAGGAAAGATGTGGAAGTTTTGGAGAGGGTGCAGAGAAGATTTACCAGGATGTTGCCTGGAATGGAGAGTAGGTCGTACGAGGATAGGTTGAGAGTTCTCGGCCTTTTCTCATTGGAACGGCGAAGGATGAGGGGTGACTTGATAGAGGTTTATAAGATGATCAGAGGAATAGATAGAGTAGACAGTCAGAAACTGTTTCCCCGGGTACAACAGAGTGTTACAAGGGGACATAAATTTAAGGTGAAGGGTGGAAGGTATAGGGGAGATGTCAGGGGTGGGTTCTTCACCCAGAGAGTGGTGGGGGCATGGAATGCGCTGCCCGTGGGAGTGGTAGAGTCAGATTCATTGGCGACCTTTAAGCGGCATTTGGATAGGTACATGGATGGGTGCTTAATCTAGGATAGAAGTTCGGCACAACATCGTGGGCCGAAGGGCCTGTTCTGTGCTGTATTGTTCTATGTTCTATGTTCTATGTTCTATGATGGAATCTGATGGGACCTTTTGTATCCCAAATCTGTCCAAATCCCATATAACAAGCCCTCAAACTGTTAGATGTCGAACCCCTTTGTTAATTAAAACCATACACCCAGAAAAGCTCACCTCGTCTCGTAATCTGTTCAAATATGAGTGACAGAGAAGTCCCAAATTCCACTATTAAAAGAAAAATAACAATTTAAATGAATGTGAGTTAACTCGCTGAGCTTGAAGGTTTGTTTTCAGATGATTCGTCACCATGACTAGGTCACATCATCACTGAGAGTCTCCAGTGATACACTGGTGGTATGTTCTGCCTCTCTGTTTATAGGTTTTGGTTTCTTAAGGTGGGTGACGTCATTTCCAGTTTTTTTTTCAAGGGAAGGTAGATAGGATCTAAATTGCTGTGCTTATTAATGTACTTCTGGTTAGATTGCCCTGCCTCTACGAACTTTCGTGATGTCTTTATTTTGCCTGTCCGAGGATGTGTGTGTAGTCCCAGTCAAAGTGGTGTCTTTCTTTGTCTGTATGTATGGAAACTAGTGATAGTGGGTCATGTCTTTTGGTGGCCAGTTGGTATTCATGTATCATGGTAGCACGATAACAGGAAAGTTGAAATGGAGGAAAAATGATTTTATATACACTGTTTAATCAGTGTGTGTTCAGATAAGGAAGATTGTTCATATGTGTCCAACACATTCTGAATGAACAACGGAGACACAGTTAACGAAAAATAGTGCACATGATGTATAACATTTATAAAGCATTAAAGCATTATTTGATCCTCATGTGAAGTGATATATTCCCCTTCTCTCAAAGTTCCCTCTTTTCTGAGATTCCCGACTCCTGTCTCTCATTCTTATCAGGATGTTTGTTATAAATCCTGCTTATGGTGTCCCAACTTATTTCAGTTAGTCCCCTTTCTATCAGGAATTAAATATATTGGCCTGTTGGTTTCTTTCCAAAGCTAGTGTCTGTCATAATATTGGAGAGAAAAATTCTGACATCAGACCCAGCATTTGAACATATTACTCTGTTGTACGTGCACTGTACAAAGGAACACAACACACAGGAATTGCCAAAACTTTAAGGGATATACATCTACTGCTTTCAATAAACTAGTCTTCGCATTTCTCACATCTCCACATGTATATCCTCGATCTCATTCTCTCTTTGTATCTAGTTAAGAAATCCCCCAATTATTCTTTGTGTCCTTTTCACAAACATCCTTCTTTCGTTTATATCTATTGCTTTCTTCTTGATGTAATGTGATTATGTAACTACAAAGACATTTGGGAGGAGCTGGCCAGAGTTAATTGGAAGGGGAGCCGAGCAGGAAAGACCATCTCCTTATCCGGGGATAATTCAGAAGATAATAAAATTCATCCCAAAGAAGATGAAACATACACATGGGAGGACAAGGCAGCCACGAGCGATAAGGCAAGTCAGGGACAGCATCAAACCAAATGAGAAAACATGCAATGTTATGAAGATTATTGGGAATCCAGAAAATTCATTGGCTCTGAAGCTACCTAAGGCTGGTGTCAATGACACGACAGAGCTCTTAATCATGGTCAGGGAGAGAAACAGAGGGAAACACATTCAATTTAAACACAGAAGATGGCATTACTCAGGAAAAGATTTAGGTGAGTTAAACAATTGAATTAAAATCAGTTAAATGCTTTTGTGGAATTTATCAGATTGAAAGCATGACCCGGGAGAGACCCTCAGCAGAACGAAAAATTGAAAATGGAAGTACTATCACATCAGAAATCAGAGTAGGTCATTGAGTAGAGGGCTGATGGGTGAATGGGTCTCGATGTGAACTGGGGAACAGACAGCAGAATTGCACTGAAGATATTGCAGCTTAAAACTATGTATGCATGTTGTGCTGTAGACCACAGCAGCAGGAGAAACAGACCTGCATTCAACCACAACCTGCAACATTTTTGCCCAGGGATGATCCTTCAGTCTGCCATTACTATCAACACGATCTATGGCACAGTGACGAGTGTGGGTGAACCTGTCAGGGTCAGAACCACGTGAAGCTTAACCTGATGCTAACCCATTAAAGCTACCGTACACGAGCAACAGATTTGATTGAAGCTCTGCAGTTCTGCCATATTCAGTCATAAATGGTGATCAGCGATTAAAACAACGACAGAGGAAAGCGCTCCACAAGCATCCCCATCCTAAATAATCAAATAGCTCTGCAGCCTCAGTGTAACAGACAAGGATGTGGTATCTGCACCATCCTCAGCCAGAAGTGTTGAGCCGATGATCCAACTCACCCTCGCCATGATGCCCACAGAATCACAGATGCCAGCCTTCAACCAAGTCGATTCGCTGCAATTGACATGAAGAAACAGCTGAACAAATGTCGTATGTACTGTGTTCAGCTGTTTCTTCATATCAATTGCAGCGGATCAACTTGGTTGAAGGGTGCCATCTGTGATTCTGGGGCCATCATGGCGAGGGTGAGATGGATTATCAGCTCAACACTTCTGGCTGAGGATGTTGCAGATACCACATCCTGGTCTTTTACACTGACACCATTCCTGCAATAGAACTGAAAACTTGTGCTGCAAAGCCCGCTGTGTCCCTGGAGAAACTGTTTCATTCTAGCTCCAACTCTAACACTGATATCTACGTGGCAATTTGGAAAATTACTCAGGTATGTCCAGTCCCCTAAAAGGGAATACTTACAATTTGAATAATTACCACTCCCTCAGTCCCATCACGACAGTCAAATTGGTGGGAGTTCTTTTTGACAGAGCTGTCAAGCTGTCAGCAATAATCCGCTCAATGGTGTTTCTGACAGGTCCCCATGTGGAGATGGTGCTGTTGTGGAATTGTCACTGGATTACTAATCCAGACCATGATAATGCTCTGGCAGCTGGTGGAAATTAAAAACAAAGAATAAATTATCGAGATCTAAAAACTGGTGTCAGTAATAGTTACCCTGAAGCCAATGTCGATTGCCAACATCGGTTTGCTTCTTCAATATACTTTCAGGAAGTGAATCTCCCGTGCTTTCCTGTTCTGGCCGAAAAGTGATTCCAGATGCACAGACATGTGATCAACTCTTCAATGGTCTCTGAAATGGCTCCAACATTATCATGCCTGCTTCTAATCTGTCTCGCTCTGTCAGACTTTTATTTATTTCACTGAGGTCTCCACTCATTTTGCTAAAGCCCATGGAATACAGGCCCAAACTCTGCTCCCACAACAAGCCCGTCATCCCAGAGATCAGTCTGGTCATCCTTCACTGCTCTCTCTCAATATCAGGTTTGTGCTTTATTAGGTAAGGAGACCAAAACTGCACACAATACTGCACAATGTTCGAGATGGGGGCTTACCAAGGCCCTGTACAGCAGCAGTAAGACCCCCTTACTCCTGGATTCAAATTCCCCTGAAATGTCAACACCCCATTCATCCTTCTATCTGCTTTCTGATCCTGTAATATTGCTTTCATTGACTGTTGTAAAGGAAGATCTAGATACGTTTCAATGTTACAGCTACCCAACTAGTGGGTCTATGTACACTGGTAAGTGTCCCAATGCCATTCCCATATTGACTCCTGGTTTCAGAACTCACTGCCCTGTATGGACGATGGAGATCGGTGAATAATGAAACAAAAAGAAGCGTAAGTCCCTTTATAGAGTAACATTTTCCAACCTTTTCAAATGCACTTTAGAAGAAGGAACCAGACAAGGGACTACTCAATGAATGGCAGCACACGAGGCAGCTCAGAGGGATCTTCTCCACACATCCCTGAATGTGACTGGACAGGGTAATACACAAGTTGAGAAAGCATAGGGGCCCATAAGCATAGCCTTCATTCATCGAGGCATAGATTTGTTAGCCCAAGATGGAATACTGTGTCCAGTTCTGAGAGACACATTACAGGAAGGGTGTGATTGAACTGGAGGGGGAGCAGAGGAGCTTCACCAGGATGTTCCCTTGGATGGAGCATATCAGCTATGGAGAGAGGCTGGATAAGCTCGGGTTGTTTACGTTTGGAGCAGAGAAGGCTGAGGAGACATGATTCTGAAGGATAAGATTATCTTATCTTTTAGTCAGAGGGAGAAGGACAAGGGGGAGCACATTCTTAAAGTGAAGGGTTTGAGATTTAGAGGGGATTTCAGGATCGTTTTGCACCCAGAGGGTTTTGGGGTCTGGAATATACTGTCGGAGAGGGAGTTATCACGGGTAACCTCACATCTGTTACAAAGTACTCGGACGACCTCTTAAAGTGTCAAAACATTTCCAGCTATGGGGCTCATGTGGAAAAGTGGGACTAACGTAGACCGTGCTGTACTTCTGATGGTGCAGAATCTATGCCTCTATGAGTGCATGGTTGTGCAAGGTCAATCATTGAAAAGCTTACGACAGGAATTGATGGGTTTCAGAACACTCTATATGCACAAGCGTGAACTTGTAACCACTTCCTAAAGTATGTCAATGGCAAAATTAAGGGAAAAGAACGTGCAGCTTCGTTACAGTCTGAAACCACAAAATGGAGAATGGAGAACAGGGAAATGGCAGAACTATGCCCGTGGGTGGCACGGTGGCACAGTGGTTAGCACTGCTGCCTCACATCGCCAGAGACCCTGGTTCAATTCCCGCCTCAGGCGACTGACTGTGTGGAGTTTGCACGTTCTCCCCGTGTCTGCGTGGGTTTCCTCCGGGTGCTCCGGTCTCCTCCCACAGTCCAAAGATGTGCTGGTCAGGTGAATTGGCTATGCTAAATTGTCCGTAGTGTTAGGTAAGGGGTAAATGTAGGGGTATGGGTGGGTTGCGCTTCGGCGGGTCGGTGTGGACTTGTTGGGCCGAAGGGCCTGTTTCCACACTGTAAAGTAATCTAATCTAATCTAATCAAATATTTGAGTTATGTGCTCACAGAAGAAAACAAAATGAAAAGCAATCTTCCCAGCAATACGAGGAAACTTTAATCTGGTGAGAAGAAAGTGAAGAGAATGAAATTAGCAAATAAACGTTATGGAGAAAGTAGTTTAACTGAAAGTAATGGGCTGAGACAAAGTGATTTATCAAATGGGAATCATATTTCAGAATTTGACTTTTAGCAAAATTATGGAGAAGCAATCAATGCAATACGATTGGATTTTCACAAAGCTTATTGATAAAGCCCCAAGCCTACTATGCAAATTAGAAACATATGAGACTGGGACTAATAGAAAGGCATGGTTTTAGAATGGGAGAGCTAACAGGAAACAGGGAGTAGAAATAAAACAATTTTTTTTTAGAGCTGAGGACTCGGGGGTGTAGCAGGATTCAGTGCTTGGGCCCAAGCTATTTTAGATACACGCCAAACTTTTGTTAGAGGGAATCAAATGCAATATTTTCAAGCCTGCTGATGGCACTAATCAATGTCGGATTGTGAGTGGGTGAGGAAGATGAAAAAAAAAGCTCCAATGTGACTGAGGCAAGTGGAGTGTCTGTGCAAATACGGGGCAATGAAGAACAATGTTGGTAAATGTGACGTTTTGCCCTTTGATGGGAAAAAGAGAATGGCAGCCCACCTTATAATCTATGTGTCAATGAATGAACGATCACCCGAGCTACAAATCTTCGCACAAACTTTGAATGAAGGCAATGTTTATGGGCCCCTATGCTTTCTCAACTTATGTATTACCCTGTCCAGTCACATTCAGGGATGTGTGGAGAAGCACCCTCTGAGCTTCCTAGTGTGCTGCCTGTCATTGAGTACTCACCTGTCTGGTTCCTTCTTCCAAAGTGTATCACCTCATAGTTATCAGGGTTACATTCCATCTGCCATTGATCTACCCATCTCACCATTCCATCTGTATCTTCCTGTAACATAAGGCCTTCCTCCTCACTGCCAACCACCCTGCCAATCTTTGTGTCCAACACAAACTTGCTCATCTCACTCTCCCCATCCCCGTCCATATTCACAGATACACCATTTATGGATACTACAAATAATAAAGTTAAAGATCACACAACACCAGGTTATAGTCCAACAGGTTTATTCGGAGATATTAGCTTTTGAAATGTTACTTCTTCATCAGGTGGTTGTGCACTTTGAAAGCTCGTGCCTCTGAATAAACCTGTTGGTCTGACCTGGTGTTGTGTGATTTTTAACTTTGTTCACCCCAGTCCACATTGGCACCTCCGAATCACAATTAATAAGGGACACAACACTGATTCCTGTGGTACACCACTGGGCACCAGCCTCCAGTCACACAAACAGCCTTCTACCACCACCCTCTGACTCCTACCACTAAAGTTGACTTATATGCAACTTGGTAAGTCCTATCTGTTCCCTGGTTAGTCTTTTCTGATTGACACATTGGAGAGTATCTGGTGATTCACCCTAATCTTGCCCGACCAGCAGGTTTCAATGCCGCTGTGTTAGTCAGTCCTCTCTGACTGAAGAATTTCCTCCTTATTGCGGTCTTCAATGGTCGGTCCCTAATCTTGCCATTATTTGTCTTAAATGTAGAGTAGACAACCAGGGAAGCATTCTGTTTATTTCCACCTTGTCATATGTTTTGTGAATTTTCTAAATTTCACTGTGATCACTTCTCATTCTTGGAAACTTGAGAGATTGTAGGCCAAGTTTCCTCATCAGGTAATCTCGCCATCTAGGGGATGAATCTGGAGAATGTCTATTGCACTTCCTCTGTGGTCAGTATATTCTTTCTCAGATTAGGTCACCAAAACTGTACACAATCGTCCAGATGCAGTCTCACCAACCCTGTACACAATACTCCAGATACAGTCTCACCAACCCTGTGCACAATACTCCAGATACAGTCTCACCAACCCTGTACACAATACTCCAGGTACACTCTCACCAATCCTGTACACAATACTCCAGGTACAGTCTCACCAATCCTGTACACAATACTCCAGGGACAGCCTCACCAACCCTGTACACAATACTCCAGGTACAGTCTCACCAATCCTGCACACAATACTCCAGGGACAGCCTCATCAACCCTCACACAATACTCCAATTACAGTCTCACCAACCCTGTACACAACACTCTAGGTACAGTCTCACCAACCCTGTACACAATACTCCAGGTACAGTCTCACCAACACGCTGTGAAACTACAACGACATTTTGTTGCATCGATATTCTGACGCCTTTAATTGAAGGTGAACCCAACTTTGACTTGCCACTTACAAACATTCTTCCCAATGCCCTTCAAAACTTTACGAATTATCAAGTATGATTTCTCCTTCAAAAATACAAACTGATTCTCTCCAATGTTGCTGTTAATTTTTAAATCTCCAATATCGCATCCTGTCTCTTAAATTCCAAACGTTTCTCTACAGATGGCAAGTTAATTGGTCTGCATTTCTTCACGCTATCACTTTTTCCCTTTCTAGATGTTTGGCTCCATTCCACTTTATTACCTTACATTTATCTACAATGGCTTTCCAGCCTCTGTGGAATATAGAGGAAAATAAAACACAGCCATTGGCAGTGCAATTAATACTTCCATTGCTGATTTATTTCTGGCATTTTGAAATTAATTACATTTGTTTCATTAGACATGGCAATGCTTAATGCAGCTTCATGTTCAAGTACTACCTTGTTACTGATATGAATTGACTTTGTGTCTTTAGTTCCAAAAGCCCTATACGATCACTTGGTATTTCTGGATGATTTTCTGGGTCTTTCTCCATGATGACAGATGCAGAGTAACGGTTATTTTCTCGGCCATTTCCCTGTTCTCCACAATAAACTCTCCTCTCCTGATTACAAATTTCTACATTTGACCTGACTTTTGTTTTGTTTCTTTTGAAATACAGATTGTAGATTTGTGCAGTCCTCATATTCCTTTGTGTGAGCATGCATGTTCGCTTTTTGATTTCCTTATCATTTTCATCGCCCTCCTTTTCTGTATTGTAAATTTCAGATATTTTTTAGGTTTCCACAATGTCTGGAATTCTTCTGAAGTCACTTCTTGTAATTAAAATAATCTTCAATTTGTTATGTTAACCATCATTATGTCACTTTATCACTCTTTGGTGTTTTTACCTCAAAGAAATAGACTTTTGTTTCAAACTTTGCCGTATTTCCATAAAACAGATATATAGAAGAACATTGCAAGAAGACAGAGAAGAGATTGCAGGGGCTTGGCTGATATTTTTACATCATCGCTGGCCACGGGTGATATCCCGAATGACTGGAGGACAGGGAATGCTGTACCCTTGTTCAAGAAGGGCTACAAAGAAAAACTTGGGAACTATAGACCAGTAGACCGGATATCTGTAGTCGGTAAGGTACTTGAAAAGATTCTGAGAGATAAGGTATACATACATTTGGAAAGGCAGGGTGTGATTAGGAGCAGTCAGCACGGCTTAGTGTATGGGAGAGCATGGCTCACAAATCTTTTAGAGTTCTTTGATGAAGTGACCAGCAACATTAAGGAGAGCAGGGTGGTATACGTAGTCCAATTGATTTTAGTATGGCCTTTAAAAAGGGTTCACATGGTGCGCTGCTCGGGAAGGTTAGATTGCATGGAATGGAGTGGGAACATGGCAAATTAGATACAAAATTGTCTTGATGGTAGGAAGCAGAGAGTAATAGTGGAACGATGCTTGCGGGACTGGAGGCCTCTCACGCGGAGTACCTCAGTGGTCGGGGCTGGGACCGTTACTGTTTGTTTTATGTTTCATGATTTAGTTTAGAATGGACAAGGCATGATTAGTAAGATTGAAGATGACACTAAATAATGTGGTCTCGTGGACGGTGAGGAAGGTTATCAGACATTGCAGCAGGATCTTGGTCAGTTGGGGACGTGGGCCAAGAAATGGCAAATGGAGTTGAATGTGGATAAATGTGAGTTCTTACATCTTGCAAAGTCAATTCAAGGTCGGAGTTTCATGATGAATCGTTGGGTCTTAAGGAGTGCAGTGGAACAGGCAGACCCTGGAATTCAGATGCACAGTTCTCTGAAAGTTGATTCAGAGATAGATAGAGCAGTGAAGAAGGCTTTTGTCACATTGACCTTCGTCAGTCAGGACATTGAATATCAAAGTTGGGGAGTTATGTTGCACTTATACAGGATGTTGATGAGGCCATACTTGTAGCATTATGTTCATTATTTTCACTTTGCTCTAGGAAGGATGTTATTAAATTGGAAAGAGTGCACAAGAAACTTACAAGGATGTTGGAAGGACTCTATGGTCTGGATTTTAAGGAGAGGTTGGAAAAGTTAGGGCGTTTTACTTTAGAGTGTATGAGACCGAGGACGATCTGATGGAAGTGTATAAGATCATGGGAGGCATGGATAGAGTGAATACACTTAGTCTTTCTTCCCCAGAGTTGGGCAATCATGGACTAGAAGGCATCAATTTAGGTTAGAGGAGAAAGAATAAAAGCGAACCTGGGGAGCAATTTGTTTTACACGCAGGGTGCTATGAATATGGAATGAGCTACCAGTGGAAGTGGTTGAGGTGGTTACATTAACAACATTTAACCGGCATTTGGACAAATACTTGGATAGGAAAGGATTAGAAGGCTACCGGGCAATAGCAGGAAAATGAGATTAGTGTGAATGGATATTTTGTTCGGAATGGACCACTTTGGGCCAAAGGGAATATCTCCATGTTGTTGGACTCTCTGACTCAAACAACCATTGCTTGTCTCTCACTGAATGTTATATTGTACTTTTCCAATTCACTGGAACTAACTTGACCCCCTAGCCTCCAGGCTTCCTCGATGTTTGACTATAATGTTCAAAATTTCTATATTGTATGCAGACGGTTGTGAAATGCAACATATTAATGTCACGAATCCTCAAAGCTGCTTCAGCGCAAGGTTATTAATTAGTTCTCCTAACCACACAACACCAAATCCGAAATAACCTGCCCTCTAGTTTGGTTCACAACATACTCTCCAATTACCTGATATACACTTATGGAATTTATTTTTCACAACATGAGCAGTCACTCAGTTAATTCAGTTTCGATGCAACTTGACACCATCCAGTATTACGGCAGCACCCACGATTATTTGTTACTCATTTACAGGATGAGGGCGTCGCATTTATAACCAGCATTTATTACCCATGCCAGAGGGCAGTTAAGAGTCAACAGCCTGGCCTTGGTCTGGAGTCACAAGCAGGCCAGACCAGGGAAGGACAGCAGTTTCCTTCCCTAAAGGACATTAGTGAACCAAATGAATTTTTCCAACATTCGACAATGGGTTACTGGTCACCATAAACTATTGATTCCAGATACTTAGTGAATTCACATTCCACCATCTGCCAATGGCAGGATTCAAACTCGGGTACTCAGAACAGTTCCTGAGTCTCTGGGCTAAGATACCAGCGATAATATCACTATGTCATTGCTATCTCATGCATATACTTTCATATCCAATTTCCAGAGCATATGATGCAATGTATTTGCGCCACAGTTTTGGTCTCGATATATATCACATCAATGTTTGCTTCTCCTTGATATTTGTAAGATCCACCCAAATTGATTCTATGGAATCTGAGGGACAGGGTCTGTGACGTTATTAGTGATAGACTTGGACAGGACGTTTGGGGATGCTCACCTCCACGTTTAGATGATCTGAAGAATTGGTCATCAATGCAGTACAAGTATCAATATCCTCCCCGCTCTGCCAGGATAAGAGTCATCGTATTCTCTTTGTTCCCTCACACTTACTGTATATCTGTTATAATACCTACCCCCGAACAAGGCTCCCATTCTATCTCCAAATAAGGCTCAAGTACGACCACACTCACTGTTGAATTCAGCACCTTCCCTCCCCCACTTTTTCTGTCACTGACGCAATAGCCCCGCACACTAATAACACTTTATGGATACAACACTCTGGACAGACTCACTCCAGAAACCTCACCCTTACCCCCTCCAGCACTAACAGCAGGGACACCCACTCCCACCCTAATTCCTTCCCTCCCTTTCTCCCATTCCAGGAGAAACAGTCTGGAATAGGACAGAAAGGGCCAAACCGTGTGGTGGAGTGCCGGATAACCGTTCCCTCAGCCCCCAAACCCAACCTATGGGTAGGATCCTGGAAAGAGCTGGAGAGGACCAGGAGGCCTTGTGTGGAGATTCTAAAGCAGCCACGTCCCACCAACCGAGTAAGGAGCAATATTCAGTAAAGACCAAAGACACAGACACTAGTATCATTAAGATACAAATAAATAAGTTTTTGATTTATAAGGAGATCAAGGATTCGAGGGAGAAGGTAGGGGAGTGACGTTGAGGAACATATAAGAAATGATTGAATGGCATGTCAGACTTGATGGGTCAAATAGCCTCATTCTGCTCCTTTCTTTAATGCTTGTGTGGTGTTATTCTATCAGGTATTTTCTTCCTGAGACAGCAGCAGAGTATGGGTTTAATACATATTTGATTGGAAAGAGTCAGTGGTAATGTGGGACAGAGTTGGAGGGTGGAATAATTTATGTCTGTTCCTCGTTATTGAATCCTTATAATCGAAAAGGGGTAGTGATTTGATGTGAAGTTAACACAGTTTTAAAATAATGGGTCCCATAGTGAAATAAGGATGTCCATTTCCCTTTAGTGTTGTGCTGCCTGTGGTGTCCTCATCCTCAGGGAGCAGTGAAGACTCGGTTATTGAAGATATTCTAGGCTGAGCTCGACTGATCTTTGCTGGACAGGAGAGTCAATGTTTATTGGGAATAGACAGGTCAGACACAATCGGATCAGCTATAAGCTTTCTGAATGGTGCGGCAGAATGTTCAACTGCCGCCCCTATCCAAAGTGTTGTTTCCTCAATCCACCCCTCGAGTCTGTTTCAGGGTAGGGGACCATACCATTCACCCACACAGGATCGTTACAATGAGATGGAAGGAGACCATTCTTCCCCTCGAAGGAGTTACACAGGAATATAGAATGAAGTAATTCAGCTCGTACATTACACAGCCCAGGAGGAGGCCATTCAACCGGCCTGAACTGCTGCAGAGGAAGAGGGATGCTGTCGCTGACAGAAAATGGACAGTAGAGATAAATGCATATTTTTACAAAACTGTAACTAGTTTTGACTCAGAGTTCACTGTAGGGTCATCAGTGATCAATAATCTATGTCAAATATCTGGATGAATGGACTGAATGGATCAAAGCTGAATTACCTTGTACACCAAATGACCAAAAATATGGAGGTAGTGAATCTGCATTGTGAGATAGAAGGGAAAGCTAGTGAGCAAACCTTCAGCAGAAATAATATAACGTGAGTTGTCTATTGTGATAGGAAGGATAGAACAGCAGGAAACAATTTAAATGGAGGGAGACGCAGAACTCTGTGTTTCAGATGTTGTTTTCATATTCCTGGTACATGAATCATATGATGTCTGTCTGCAGATGCGGCAAGTGATTTGGAAGGTAAGTGGAATGATGCTGTTTGTGGCAACGGGTATTAGGTTCAATCAGGAATGTTTTACTGCATCTGTACAGGGCATTGCTGAGACACTGGGTACAGTTTTGATCCTCTAAATTAAAAAAAAAGGATGTAATTCCTTTTGAAGGTATTCAAAGTTGCTTCCGTTTACTCATTCCTGAAATGAAGACCTTTTGTTATCGGGGATTATCTGCTAAATTCTTAGATGAGAAATTTTATTGAAGCACAATTTTTAGAAACGTGTTTCAGCTGATACATATTTTCTCTTGTTAAGGAGACTAAAGTTAGAGTTTTTTAATGAATGTGATGTGTTGATATAAATACAAATATTATGAAGATATCAACCCATTTATCAAAATTACGCAGACGCATATAGAGATGTCATCAAATTATAAAGCGGGCACATTTTTTTCTTTTGCTAATTAAAGGCACTGTGCACAACAACAGCAATGATGCACCGGTGTACAGCATAGAGTTTATTTTCATCCATTCCAGAGAATGTTCATGTAGATCGCACATGGCCCAGTTTGGTGGTCAGTTGACATTACAGTATTTATCTGCATTCCCAGACATTTGTGTGAGCAGAATAACTTCAAAGGCAGAATAAAAAAACATTTGGGACACTCGATCATTTTACCATTTGTCCAGAGTTCAACTTACTGTCTCTCACATTTTTCTAGAAAATTACCCAGTCTGAGACCTATTTCATTGGCCACAGCACTCAACTGGTTGCATTTAAAATTTGCTATCTCCAGTAGAGGCATGGGAAAGACATCAGTGACCCGAACATTGGTCAGAACATGATCAAGAGACTCTCAAAGGGCTGTTAAATTTTTGGTGACTAGATATTTCCATTTATTCAAAATTGTGTATGATAACATTTGACAGATGTTGGAAAATGGCACACAGACAGAAAAGTGCTGCTGAGACGATAATCAGATCGTAGTGTGTGGTGGACCAGTGACACAATGTCTGATGACCCACTCTTGCTCCATAGTCTCATGTTACCATGTTGCATTCAGCCCCTCACAGCTCCTGCACAGGAGCAGATGGAGGCCACTTGCTCCAAATGGCTGGTCCACAGTAACACAGTGTCTCATTCAATCCCTCCCGACTGTCACACACCGTTTAGGGTAGGTTGGAAAATGTTATTTGGAAATCCACTCTGGGTTTGAAAGATGCCTCTGGTCTCTTTACAGAGTGCCTCCTCTCTGCAACTTGTGCTTCATTTGTTGGTTATGGTCGACAACAAGATTCATTATGAATAAAGCCCCTAACATCACACAGAGAAGACTCAAAACTGCTTTGCTCTCTCTGATTGCAACATTCAATAACAGGAAGTCTCGGAACATTACAACCATTAACTTTGTAATTACAGAAAATATGAACATAAAGATCAGGAGCAGGTACTTCGGACGGTCAAGCCATTGTATACCGTCATGGCTGATCTACTGTTTGCATTAACTCCTCTTTAATACCCAATCCTTCTCACACGCCAGCTCTCTGACAGGTCAAAAATACATCTACCTCCTCTTTAAATACTTTCAGTGATTAAGCTCCCTGAACTCTCTAGCCCCAATAATTTCTGACATTGATTCCTCTCTGCAAAGGTAAACGACTCCCCACACATACAGCATCATCTATTGTAATGAACAAAAGGTGAAAACAGGGGGTCAGGAAAGAGTGAATGGCCTTGATATCAAAGCGGTATTTGACTGAGGGTGTCATCGGGACCACCTACTTATTTGAGTTTAATGGGAATCAGGTGTACCCTCCGTACTGGTTGGGGTCTTTGTGGGCGGTGACTCACAATCCTCTCAGTTCCAGGACATCTGTTCATGAGATCCTCAGGTGAACTTCCTCAACACAAACATCTTCAGTTCCTTCATCAATGTCTTTGCGCCCGCACCCCTGGCACCCCCATCCATCATAAGATCAGAAGCGATTGATCACTGAAGATCACACAAAGTTCAGAACATTTTGTCCCCTCTGAGTTCCTGAACCAGTCTCTGTGTCCATGTGCAGCAAGACCTGAACTGTATTCCGGTTTATGCTGTTAAAGTGTCATTAACATTCATGTATCACTACTGCCAGACACTGTACATATCCATAGTAAAAAGAGGAGCTCATTCAGCATGTCAAGCTGGTTGCACGGATATGTGGAAGCCATTCAGCCCATCGAAATGACTAAACAAGAAGAGGGACAACCCATTCAATCGTGCTGCCTGTTCCCCAGGAAGAGGAGGGCTCTGGTCAGTACATTGATCTGTTAAACAGGAACAGGCAGAGCCCAATCACACCATTGAACCTGTTCCATGGGAGCCGGAGGAGGCCGGTCAGCCCCTCAAGTCATTTATACAGGAACAGGAGGGTGTCATTGATGCTCCAACCTGAAAAACCAATGGAGCAGAGAATGCACTCATAGACAGCTCCGCAATGATCCTCTGGGCTCCATTGCCTGTGCAAAACATGATACGTTAACATGTTTTGCCAGCAATGAGGAAGAAAGCCAAATGTTTTCTACCAAGTCTCAAAGAGGCATCTTCTATCTCTGAAGACAGACCCATGTTCTCCATGGAGGTCAGAGGCTGATGGGAATTGTTAACTGTTTTAGAATGAAGGTATTGAGGCTCCTGTTGGGATTGTGGATTACATGACGTTCATAATGTGGGGAGAGATTACTCAAAGACTGACCCTCTCTCTCTCTCAATCGAAATGGGGAGTGGCGTGGGGTGAGAGGGACGTTCCCAGAGGCTTTTAAACTATCGAGAATCATACAACCCCAGTAATAAACAAGCCATGAAATTTACCACCGTATCACTGTCTGTTTGGAATATAATGAGTGACTGTCCATCCCCTTAAGATTCAATGAAATTACCTCTTATTCCCTCAAAGCTCTACAGATTAACACTCATTCATTCCCGATGGTACAATCATCCCAAAAATGAGTCTGGTGAAACTCCTTTACACTCTTTCTGCCAAGAGGATTATTCCTTATAAAAGAGAGACAATCTGTCCACAATACCCCAAATACTATCTCAACAACATTCTCAGGGTTGATCGCAATAATTCTGTTCGCTCCCTTCGCGGTCTCAGCTTGTTTACACTGCCAATGATGTGGAATTTAGAAGTTCCTTACATCTGTACATCAGCATCAATCAAGTCATCACCAGAGGTGCCGACGGAGGTGAATATCACTCTCGGAGGGAGATTCAATGAGAAAGAATTCACTCAAAGCAGGGAATGGTCACCTACCTGAATGGAAATCACTTGCAGGGACATGGAAATCAAGCAGAGGAAGGGAGCGGTCTTTTCTTTTGTTCTACCCTCACGGGATGTGTGCAGCCCTAGTCAGACCAGTATGTTATAAACAATGACTGCAGATGCTGGAAAGCAAATACTGGATTAGTGGTGCTGGAAGAGCACAGCAGTTCAGGCAGCATCCAACGAGCAGCGAAATCGACGTTTTGGGCAAAAGCCCTCTGTGCTCTTCCAGCACCACTAATCCAGACCAGTATGTTATGCTGATCTTGAACAGCTGGTTCAGCTGTTCCACAGGTCAGTACAGAGTAAAACACATTGTAGTGGGTTTGCAGTCACACAGAGACCTGACCAGGGAAGGATGACCCATTGACCTCTCTGCTGGACATGAGGCAAACAGATAGGCTTCTGTTTAAAACAAGTGGTGATGATTTCATTTGCATTCCATCAACTTCCTTCATGAAACACCAAAACATTATTATTCTGTGCCTCTTGATGATGAATCAATGACTTGAGCACCATGCACTGTCTGACCATCTGACAGATTCTGTGGAGAGAGCAAATTACCCATCTCAAGTGCAAATATTTTGTGACGGAAGCATAGTTAGAAGAGACTTGAAATGGTTATATCTGGATTCATCAAAGGTACAAATGATGGATTATTCAGCAGTTGCACTGAGGCTCAGAAGGTGACTGAATTTTCCTGATAGTAGTCGTAGGCAGGGTTGGTGATTGGGGAGAATATGTAGAAATGTAAATCTGAATGGAGAAAAGAAATCATGGAGTTTAAGAACAGTCTGGTTTATCCTCTGGTATTGTTTAGTAAGTTGTGAATAGTAATTTGATAGTTATAATCTGTAAGCAATAAATTTTTTGACTGGACCTGAAAATGATGAGTTCCAAATTCTAAAATTTGAATATGAACAGCAATGCAGTTCAATTTAGTAGAATGGTCAGATGGAATGACTTACCAGGAACACCAATTATACCGAGGATGGGATAGTAACCACCTTGAATAATCCAAAGGATATCCAGGATCCGAGAAGCTAATGATATCCAAGGCTGAGAAAGGTAGTAAAGACCCAAGGATAAACTCCTGTCTGATGAAATATTCCAGTCTAATGTTCTCAGATTCTGATCTCTCCTCCTCCTGTCTCTCGAGATGCTGATCCCTGTTAGTCCAGTCATTGATGCTCCCACCCATACTGGGATAACACATTGAACCGAGTCTTTAATTAATAGAGGAGGCAAACCCTCCAGTGACACATTTACGATCCACGGAGACTGACATCAATCTCAGTCACTGAACAAATTGCTCCAGCCAACGCCTTTCAATTCAATATTGTTTAAATAAATTTCAAAACAATGATTTAAACTTCCGCATTCTGGATGGGATATGTGAGGGTGACTGATGGAACAAATCTTGAGGCTGGTAGATAAATTGAGAGTAACCATTCAATGTGCCTTGGATGCAGGAGTAATGCCATAAGTTTACCAAAATATAAACATGCTACTCTGTTTATAAATGGAAACATACATCCTGGAACTCGTGATCAAGCATCATAATTTCGATAAAACATTGAGACAATTTTTATATTTCATGATCTGAAGGGAATGTGTATCTGAGAAACGTGTGGTTATAACAGACAAATGGCACGGATATTTTAACAGAGAATTGTACGTGACAAATGCAATTCGGATTGTTATTCCAAGTTTAGAGAGAGGCAGATGAGACCTGTCCTATTGATGTTATCGATGTTAATGAACCGTGATGAAATATCATTTACTGGACATCAATTCCAGTGTGATTATGACATTGTGGAGGAGACAGAAAACAGAGAGAATTGGGAGACATGGCAGTTCAGACAGGAGTGAGGGACAATAATATTCCCCAGTCATCAGTATTGGAATGTTACCCTTAATATTCATATGAAGAACAGATTCAAGGATACATTTAAAGTGAGGAATGAGGAGTAAAATCTATCTGTTTATTGAACACAAACTACAAGACAAAATGATTTTCTGTCCATACTAAACTATGGAAAGTACAAAGAAATAAGATACACTCATAATATTGAGCTACATAAATGGAAATGTGTATTACCAAACCACGGAAGTGGTGTGCAATCTTTCTCAATCATTATTTGGTCACAGCTGAGATGTTGATTTCCCCTCTGTCAGTGATCCACCTCATTGAGATTCTCTGGTGCAGTATCTCAGTATCAAGCAGGATTCTCAGCTCCTGCTGCTGTTCACCAAGTCTATTTAAATTAAACCACTTCTCACTGCAAAAAAAAAACACTCGGCCTTTTGGACTCCGTTTAACTGTCAGCAACTCAGCTCTGTGATATTATTGAAGATAAATGCACTGGGACCACAGCCAGTATCCGCACAGTGCTCAAACGGTATGGCAATAGATAAAAGCCTTGCAGTCCGTGAGAATTTCTAAATAAATCATCCATTTTCTGTCTGTTCCTGTCTATCTCCCCTCATGATGTCTTCTGATCTATCCAACTCACCCTCGTTTAACATCCCTCCAATCACTCCCTGTTTCCAAATTGTGCAGTTGTACAGTTTGATGTTGTGGCCATTTTGGAGAAATGGATAGAGCAGGGACAGGACTGAATCATTGGAGGGTCCGGGGTTTAGATGCTTCATTTTGTACCTTCCTTGTTCTCAAAGTGTTTGGGGGGGGGGGTGGCATCATTAATCAAAGACAATATTACGTGAGCAGAAAGGATGTTTGATAAGGACTTGTCTACTGAGTTAGTATGGGAAGTGGTTAGAAACAAAAATGGAGAGGTCACCCTGTTGATAGTTCTCGATTGCCCTCTGAAACGTTCCAGAGATGTAGAGCAAGGATTACAAAGATGATACTGGATAGGAGCGAAAATAATAGAGTAGTTGTTATGGAGGACTTTAACTTTCCAAATATTGATGGGAAACGCTACAGTTCAATTACTTTATATGGGTCAGTTTTTGCCCAATGTGTGCAGAGTGGTTTCCAAACACAGTAAAGAGATAGGCCAACAAGAAACGAGGCCAAATTGGATTTGGTACTGAGTAATGAACCAGACCAGGTGTTAGGTTTGGAGGGAGGTGAACACTTGGCTGATAGTGACCACAATTCAGTTATGTTCAACTTAGCGATGGAAAGGGACAGGTGTATACCGCAGGGCAATAGTTATAGCTGGGGGAAAGGCAATTATGATGCAGTTAGGATGCATAGGATGGGGAAGGAAACTACAGGGGATGGGCACAATTCAAATGTGGAGCTTTTTGAAACAACAGCTACTGTGTGTCCTTGATAAGTTTATACATGTCAAGAAAGGATGAAGTGGTCGAGTGAGGCTGTTGTAGTTTCCTGAAGAAGTTGAATCGCTTGTCAAGAGGAAGAAGGAGGCTTATGTAAAGATGAAACGTGAAGGCTCAGCTCGGATGCTTGAGAGTTGCAAGTTATCCTGGAAGGACTTAAAGAAAGAGCTAAGTATAGCCAAGAAAGAGCATGAGAAGTCTTTGGCAAGGAGCATCCAGGAAAACCCTCAAGCTTTCTATCAGTATGTCACAAATAAAAGAATGACCAAATTAAGATTAGGGCCAGTCAAGGACAGTAGTGTGAAGTTGTGTGTGTAGTCCAAGGAGGTAGGGCAGGCACTAAATAAGTATGTGAATCAGTATTCACAATGGAAAGACAATGCTGTCGAGGCCTATATGGAGTAAAGACGAGATGGGATTGAGGTTTGTAAGGTGAAGATGTTAGCAATTCTAGAGAGTGTGAAAATAGATAAGTCCCCTTCCGAGAAGTTAGGGAGGAGGTTACACTACCATTGGCTCGAATCTTAACTTCGTTATTGTCTACAGGAATAGTGTCAGAAGATTGGACGACAGCAAATGTTGTCCACTTGTTCAAGAAATGGAGAAGCGACAACCCTGGTAATTATATACCAGTCTTCCTTTGGATATGGGTAAAGTGTTGGAAAGGATTATAAGAGATAGGATTTATTATCATCTAGAAAAGAACCATTTGATTCGGGATAGTCAACAAGGTTTTATGAAGGGTATGTCATGCCTCACAAATCATACTGAGTTCATTGAGAAGGTGACCAAACAGGTGGATGAGAGTAAAGTGGGGTATATGGATTTCAGTAAAACATTTGGTAAATCCGCCCTGGTAGGCTATTGCAGAAAATATGGATAGTGTGGAGTTGGAAAAGCAGAACAGATGAGGCAGTGTCCAAGGAGTAGGAGAGTCGATGTTTAGGTTGTAAGCCCTTCATCAGGAATCAGTGTTCTGATCTGCCGTCTTCACTTTCTCCGAGCTCCTCAGATGCTGACTGACCTGCTGTGCTTTTCCAACACCACACTTTTGACTCTGATCTCAAACATCTGTAGTCCTTACTTTCTCCCAGAAAATACGGATACGTGGAATTGAGGGTGATTTAGCGGTTTGGATCACAAATTGGCTCGCTGAAAGAAGACAGAGGTTGGTAGTTGATGGGGAATGTTCATTCTTGAGTTCAGTCGCTAGTGGTATAATGTAAAAATATGTTTGAGGGGCGAATGTTATTTGTCTTTGTGAAAATGACCTTAACGAGGGAATGGAAGGATGAGTTAGTAAATGTCCAGTTCGCAGTAAGGTCGGTGGCGCTGTGGGCAGTGCTGAAGGACGTTGCAGGTACTGAGCTGTAATGTTCTATGTTCATGGACCTATTCATGGCTGTATAGCTTCCTTCTGTGATGTAACAATTCTGAGGTACTCTGACCCACAATAAAAGCTTTAGGTGCCTGGAGAGACAAGCTGCTCCAGTAAAGGACACACAGTGCACAATCATCCATCATCTCTTCCTGTTCTCTGATATGCAGCGGCCTCAAAATATCTGCCCAAACAAAATAGATTGATTCAAATTCAAGCCGTCAGGAGGACGTTCACCCGAGGGGATTGTCATCAGAGGACTTCATGAGTAATAAGATTTCAGAATAACACAAATAATATAATAATATCACAGGAGCAGAATAATTGACTGCAGAGTAAGACTTACAGTTGCAAATATTTTCAAAGTCAACATATTGTTCAGTTTTGATCACCTTGCTGTTGGAAGGATGGTATTAAACTGAAACTTTACAAGGCTGTTGCCAGGACTCAAGGGTCTGAATCATAGGGAGAAGTTGGATAAGCTGGGACATTTCTCTTTAGAGCGCAGGAGACTGAGGGGGGGCATGAAGTGCTTCGAGAGGCTAGTCATGGCCCACATCAGTTCCAGTCTCCCAGCCTGCCTCGATCCCCTACAATTTTCCTACCAGTGGAATGGGTCCATAGCGGGTGCCATATCCCTGGAACATCTCGACAACTAGGACACCAGCATCAGATTCCTGCTCATTGACGATAGGTTCACCTTCAACACCATTATTACCTTCAGACTGATCACAAAACTCCCTGACTTTAGTCTTGGCTCTCCCCTCTGAAATTGGATCCTCAGCTTTCTGTCCCACAGTACACATTCAGTGCAAATAGGTAAGTGTGTCTCTTCCATGATAACATTCAACACTGAATTCCCAAAGGACGTGTCCTCTGCCCCCTACTATCTTCCCTGTACACCTACGACTGTATTAACAAACTTTAAACGAATGCCATCTACATGCTCACTGATGACACCATCATAGTAGGACAGGTATATAATGATGGCAAGTCAAAATACAGAACGGAAATAGAGGACTTGGTGATGTGCTGCACTGAGACCAACTTCTCTTTCAATGTCGGCAGAACTAACCAACTGATCAATGACTTCAGAAAGAAAGGAGGAGAACATGCCCCCATCTGCATCAATGTAACTGAAGTTGAAAGAGTGGAAAGCATTAAGTTGCTTGGAGTGACGATAACCAACTTCGCATGTCGATGTGACAGCCGAGATGGCACAAGAACGCCTCTTCTTTCTCTGGCAGCTCAGGACATTTGACATGTCCACAAGGACCCTCACCAATATCTACAAATGCACCACTGACAGCAAACTATCTGTGTGCATAATGACCTGGTGTGGCCACAGCCCTGTCCAGGACAGTAAGAGAAATGACAGAAGGTTGTGTGCACAGCCCATGCCAACACAGAAACCAACGTCCCATCCATTGTCTCCATTTACACAGCTCGCTGCCACCGAAAGGCTGACAACATTATCAAAGACCCTTCGAACTCTGGATCTCCTACAATCGCTTCCATCATGCAGACAATACAGAAGCTTGAACACACAAACAAGCGGCTCATGAACAGCATCTTCTCAGCCATTATTACACTGAGGAGTGGACTCTCTAACTTCAAATAATGATGATCTTGCTCACATTAATGTTGCCTATAGCATGCCCTTTCTCCTGTAGCCTGTATGTCTCAGTCTAAGTTTTTCCTTTACCCTATGATCTGTATGTCCTTGCTTATTGTAGGAGCGAGATTCCCCAGCGAGGGTCAAAGACTCTGGAGGCAGACAGGGCACAGGCACGGAATGGACTTTAATTCAAGCAAAACCTGGTTAATGCTGGGAGAATACCAAAGGATCTTCCTCGAATCTGGCTTTGACATGAGAAGACAATCGTTTCCTTAATCTTTAGCTAAGATTCAGAAGGCAAATCAATGACACACTTCGATTTTACAGTCGAAAGTCAGTATTTTTATATGTTCTGTGTTGCAATGATCGTAAACAACCTTGTCAGTGTACCCTCGACTCCCCTTCTGCAGAACCAATCTTGTAAAACAACTGATCAATGATGGACACTCCCATGGACAGCCCGATGTTCTTATTTGTTTCAGATGTTTAACGATTTTTGTTATCTCTAGGCCTTGGGATCTTTGCATTCCAAAGTTCGTGGCTGTGCTCTTTTTAGTCCTACCCCTCATTGTTTATTTTGAAGGATTGCATGAATTCTATTTTCCATTGTGCCGGCTATCTCTTATCAAATTCCGTTATCACATTTTACATTAAAAAATTGATTCTGATACAAAATTCATAATATTATTATTATTATTATTATTATTTCAACTGTTAACCTTTTTCTTAGCGAATTAGACAAGACCTGCCAGGCATCTCTTTAAAGTTTTATAATTACGTAGAAATCTGTGTCCATGATTATTTACCAAATATTTAACTCGAACTTATTACTATTGTAAATAGTTTCAAAGGCACAGCTAGCTTCTGAAAGGCATTTAGTAAGGCATTTGATAAGGTTCCCCATGGTAGGCTTATGCGGAAAGTCAGGAGGCATGGGATAGAGGGAAATTTGGCCAATTGGATAGAAAACTGGCTAACCGGTCGAAGGCAGAGAGTGGTGGTAGATGGTAAATATTCAGCCTGGAGCCCAGTTACAAGTGGAGTTCCGCAGGGATCAGTTCTGGGTCCTCTGCTGTTTGTAATTTTTATTAATGACTTAGATGAGGGAGTCGAAGGGTGGGTCAGTAAATTTGCAGATGATACGAAGATAGGTGGAGTTGTGGACAGTGAGGAGGGCTGTTGTCGGCTGCAGAGGGACTAAGATATGATGCAGAGCTGGGCTGAGGAGTGGCAAATGGAGTTCAACCTTGCCAAGTGTGAGGTTGTCCATTTTGGAAGAACAAATAAGAATGCGGAATACAGGGTTAATGGTAGGGTTCTTAGTCAGGTGGAAGAACAGAGGGATCTTGGGGTCTATGTACATAGATCTTTGAAGGTTGCCACTCAGGTGGATAGAGTTTGTAAGAAGGCCTATGGAGTATTATCGTTCATTAGCAGAGGGATTGAATTCAAGAGTCGTGAAGTGATGTTGCAGTTGTACAGGACTTTGATTAGGCCACAGTTGGAGTACTGTGTGCAGTTCTGGTCGCCTCACTTTAGGAAAGATGTGGAAGCTTTGGAGAGGGTGCAGAGAAGATTTACCAGGATGTTGCCTGGAATGGAGAGTAGGTCATACGAGGATAGGCTGAGAGTTCTCGGCCTTTTCTCGTTGGAACGGCGAAGGATGAGGGGTGACTTGATAGAGGTTTATAAGATGATCAGAGGAATAGATAGAGTAGACAGTCAGAAACTTTTTCCCTGGATACAACAGAGTGTTACAAGGGGACATAAATTTAAGGTGAAGGGTGGAAGGTATAGAGGAGATGTCAGGGGTGGGTTCTTTACCCAGAGGGTGGTAGGGGCATGGAATGCGCTGCCCGTGGGAGTGGTAGAGTCAGAATCATTGGCGACCTTTAAGCGGCATTTGGATAGGTACATGGATGGGTGCTTAATCTAGGTTAGAAGTTCGGCACAACATCGTGGGCCGAAGGGCCTGTTCTGTGCTGTATTGTTCTATGTTCCATGTTCTATGTTCTATAACTTGAGTTGCTGTTCTTTGGAATGAAAAGAATCCTTACTGAGATCAGAGTAAGTTACTTTTTGTAGTGATTCTTCAAAGTTTTTGTGCTACAATTTCATTATTTCATCTGTGTTCTGTTACAAATCATCTTTTTTTTTAAAAAAAAGAACCTCCCTTATCACTATGTTGGCATGTTTCAGAATCTTGCGAATCAGATTATCCTTTCTTTTGCCTTGGAATAATTCCTTTCTGAAAGGCCCTTTTTCACTAATGCTGAAGCATTCTATTTTAATTTCTGGCTATTTTGTGGCCCTTCAAAAACAGACAGCTGAAGTAGAATTTTAAATTTCGGCCACTCCATGTCTCTGAAAAAAGGCAGCTCCAACTCTCACTATGATCTGCCAGAGCTGTGCATAAACAAAGAGTTTCACTCTACTTAGATACATGCGACAATGAACCCTATAAAATCAAATGAAACCAGCTCACATGATAGAGAGAGAGAAGTTGTCACAAGGTCAATACACCCAGATGAAACCTCTGCAGCCTGCCACATCCGGCTAAAAATCGTGATAGATGATTAAACAAGTAACTGGTGGAGAGAGCTCCACAATTATCCCCATTCTATCAATGGATCAGCTCTGTACATCAGTGTAAAAAACAAGGAAACAGTATCTGTACCTTCCTTGCTGGGGGTGTTGAGTCGACGATTCAACTCACCGTCATCATGATGCCCACAGAATCACAGATCAGTCTTCAACCAATTCGATTCGCTGCACGTGACATGAAGAAACCGCTGAACACAGTAGAGACGGCAAAGGCAATGGGTCCTGACACCATTCCTGCAATAGGACTGAACACTTGTGCTGCACAACAAGCCGTGTCCCTGGGGAAGCTGTTTCATTCCAGCTCCAACTCTGACATCTCCCTGGCAATGTGGAAAATTACTCAGCTATGTCCAGTTCCTAAGCAGGAATAATTACAATCTGACCAATTACACCCCCTCAATCCCATCACGATAGTCAAATTGGGAGTTCTTTTTGATAGAGCTGCCAAGCAGTACAGACAAACTTGCTCAGTGTGCTTTCCGATAGGTCCCCATGTGGAGATGGTGCTGTTTTGGAAAAGTCACTGGATTACGAATCCAGACCAGGCTAATGCTCTGGTAGCTGGTGGAATTTGAAAACAATTAATAAAATATCGAGATCTCAAATCTGGTGTCAGTAACAGTGACCTGAAGTCAATGTCGATTGTAAATACCAATTTGTTTTTCCAATGTACTTTCAGGAAGTGAATCTCCCATGCTTTCCTGGTCTAGCCGAAACGTGACACCAGACACACAGACATGTGATAAACTCTTCAATGGTCTCTGAAAAGGCCAAGCAAGACACTCTATTGGATCAAACTGCTCCGAGGTCTGAAAGGATAAAACCGGACAGAACATCCAGCCCCAGCCTCAGTATGGAAAAGGTAATGGGAAACACAGTCCTGTTGACCCTGCAGAGACCTCCTTCCTAACATCTGCGAACTTGTGGCAACATTTACAGAGCTTTCCCACAGACCGCACAGAAACATCGGGAATGGAATCAGCCATACAGCACATTGAGCCTTCCCCATTCTAGTAAATGTCTGAAGATCTCCTCAATGCACTTTTCCCACACACTGTACACATCCCTTAATATGATTAACCTTGTGAAGCTACAAAATCGGAACTGCGGTCGTCCCTTTGGTCTGTCGAGTTTGCAATCCAATTCAATATAATGATGGCTGACCCTTTATTTCTACACCATTCTCCTGCTCTCTCCCCTTCATTTCGGTGTCTAGGTATTAGTCTTTAATGCCTTGTCTTCCACAGCCTTATGTGAGAAAGAATTCCCAGGTTCACCAGTCTCTGAGTGCAGACATTTATTCTTATCTAAATGCAATGTGACCTGTCTGTACCTAATACCGTGGCCCCTTGTTTTAGACGTCCCAACTCGGGAAATTATCATCACTGATTCCAATCTATCTAACCCTGTCAGTGTTTTATATGTCTCACTGAGATCTCCACTCATTTTCCTAAACCCGATGGAATACAAGCTCAGTCGCCCCAAACTCTGCTCCACAAAGTCTGTCATCCCAGAGATCAGTCTGGTCATCCTTCGCTGCACTCCCTTAATATCAGGTTTGTCCTTTATGAGGGACGGAGACCAAAACTGCACACAATACTGCATAATGTTCGAGTTGAGGTCTCACCAAGGGCCTGTACAGCTGCACTGACACACCCTTACTGCTGGATTCAAGACCCCTGAAGTGAGGGTCAACACCCCATTTATCTTCCTGACTGCTTTCTGTTCCTGCAATATTGCTTTCAGTGACTGGTGTACAAAGCGATCCCAGATCCTTTTCAATGTTACAGCTCCCCACATGGTGGGTCTGCGTAATCTGGTCTGTGTGCCAATGTATTCCCAGTATTGGCTTCTGTCTTCAGAACTCACTGCCCTGCATGGAACTCAGAGGGCTGTCCAAACAAAACAAAATAAAAGTGCAGTTCCCTTTATAGAACGACATTTCTCTACCACTCCCTTTTCAAATGGTTGGCTGGCATTTTAGTGTTTCCCAACAAAGTAGACAAAATCACATCTATCCAAATGCTCTTCATCTGCCACATATTTATTCATTCACTCTATTTGTTTCAATCACCTTAAAGTTTTTTTCACATCCTCCTCAATTTTCAAAATCCAATTCCATCAGCAGACGTGGAAACTTTGCATTTGTTTCCCTGAACGAGATGTTTGAGATGTATTGTAAATATCTGGCGCCCGAGTACCAATCATTGCGATGCATCATGAGCCTTCCAAACTGAAAACCATCCATTTATTCCTACTCATTGTTTCCTGTCAACACTCCCAGTTTAACACCATGTCCATATATTACCCCCTATCCCATGTGCTTTTAATTTGCACACTAGGCTTGGGACTCTATTAAAATTCTTACTGAAAATCCAAGGTCAATGCCTCAATTGTTTTTTTTCCTGTAATTAATCTACCAGTCAGTTTCTCAAATATGTTTCCAATTTCATCAATGTGTGTTGATTTTTTTCTATGCCCATTATTTTCAGTTACAATAATTTCTCGAAATTAGTTTGATTACTAATTTCATTCGACATCATTTTCTCATCAGACTCAGGCTTTCTCCTATTGCTGGGAAGGCTTTGTTTATGTATTTTTCTGTGAAGACAGAAGTGAAGTAGCTGTGTCATGTTTCTGTGTTCTCCATTCTCCATTCCCTGGTTTCAGACTGGAAGGAAGCTGAAACTTTGACGAAAAAGAACAGTTGTCATCTATTCACCCTGTCCATGCCCCTTGTAATATGAAACCTGAATTACTTACCCGTTCAACTTCCTCTGCTCCAAAATAAATAACTCGAGCTTACCCAGCTTCTCTCCACAGCTCATATGTTCCATCCTAGGGATCATCCTGGTGAATCTCCTCTGCACCTCATCCAGTACAATCATATCCTTCCTGTAATGTGGCTCCCAGAACTGCACGCAACATTTCATTTGGCCTTACCAAAGTGCTATATAAACTCGAATAATCTTTGGGTCAATGAATAAAAGCTTTATCTACAGTCATGCTGAACTCATCAATTATCATATCCAGTCACATTCAGGGATGCGTAGAGAAGCACGCTCTGAGCTTTCTGGTGTGATGCCATTCTTTGAGTACTCCCCTGTCTGGTTCCTTCTTCCAAAGTATATCATTTCATATTTATCAGGGTTACATTCCATCTGCCATTGATCTGACCATCTGACCATTCCATCTGTATCTTCCTGTAACATAAGACCTTCCTCCTCACTGTCAACCACCCGGCCAATCTTTGTGTCAAACACAAACTTACTTATCACACTCCCCCTACCCACTTCACATTCGCATCACTTATGAATACCACAAATAATAGGGGACACAGCAGTGATCTCTGCGGTACACCAGGGGAAATTGGGCTCCAATCACACAAACACCCTTCTACCATGACGTTGATTTGGGATGCAACTTGCCAAGTCACTAATAGGCCCGACATGTTCCCTGGTTGTTCTGTTCCACTTGATATACGTGAAGAATATCTGGGGATTCTCCTTAATCTTGTCCTGCCCCTATGTTAGTCAGTCCTCTCCGAGGGAAGCATTTCCTCCTTATTACGGTCTTAAAAGGCATATCCCTTATCCTGCCATTATTTGCCTTAAATTAGAGTAGACAGCTCGAGAAACATCTTATTTATTTCCACCTCATCACATGTGTCATAGATTTTTGAAATTTCACTGCGATCACCTCTCATGCTTTGAAACTGGAGAGGTCGCAAGACAAATCTCCCCATCAGAAAATCTTGTCATCTCAGGAATTAATCTGGAGAATGTCCATTGCACGTCTTCTGTGATCAGTGTAATCTTTCTTAGATTAGGTCACCAACACTGCACTCAATACCTCAGGTACACTCTATGCAACTGCTTCATGATGTCTTTACCTCTACATTCCGATTCCCTTAAACAGACTCCAACCTAACTTTAACTTTCCAATTACACGAATTCCTCCAAATACCTTTCACACTAATTGCATTTAAGAACTCACTCTGTAGAGGCACAGAGATGTACAGCATGGAAACAAACCCTTCTGTCCAATCCGTCCATGTGTTGCTGGAAAAGTGCAGCAGGTCAGGCAGCATCCAAGGAGCAGGAGAATCGATGTTTTGGGCATGAGCCCTTCTTCAGGAATGAGGAAAGTGTTTCCAGCAGGCTCAGGTAAAAGATAAGGAGGAGGGACTTGGGCGAGGGGCATTGGAAATGCGACAGGTGGAAGGAGGTCAAGGTGAGGGTGATAGGCCGGAGTGGGGGTGGGGGTGGAGAGGTCAGGAAGAAGATTGCAGGTTAGGAAGGCGGTGCTGAGTTTGAGGGATTTGACTGAGACAAGGTGGGGGGAGGGGAAATGAGGAAACTGGAGAAATCTGAGTTCATCCCTTGTGGTTGGAGGGTTCTGAGGCAGAAGATGAGACGCTCTTCCTCCAACCGTCGTGTTGCTATGGTCTGGCGATGGAGGAGTCCAAGGACCTACATGTCCTTGGTGGAGTGAGAAAGGGAGATGAAGTGTTGAGCCACGGGGTGGTTGGGTTGGTTGGTCCAGGTGTCCCAGAGGTATTCTCGGAAACATTCCGCAAGTAGGTGGCCTGTCTCCCCAGTAACACCTGATACTCTCACACTCACTTTGTCACCGTCACACTGACCCCCCCTCACTCATTCCATCATGGTCACCCTCATCCACTCACATTCACTCATTCTGGGTCATCCTGACACCCCCACACTCACTCCATCATCATCACACTGAACCCATCACACACACTGCATCACAGTCACCCTGACCCTCTCACACTCACTACATCACTGTCACTCTGACCATCGCACACTCACTCCATCACCGTCACCCTGACCCCCTCACACTCACACCATCACCGTCACAATTATCCCCCTCACACTCACTCCATCACTGTAACCCTGACCCCCTCACACACTCACTCCATCACCATCACAATTATCCCCTCACACTCACTCCATCACTGTCACCCTGACCCCTCACACTAACTCCATCAGTGTCACTCTACCCCCGCACACTCACTCCGTCACCGTCACACTGATGCACTAAAACTCACCTCATCACTGTCACACTGACCCCCTCACACTCACTTCATCACCGTCACACTGACCCCCGCACACACACTCCATCCCTGTTTCACTGATCCCCTCACACTCAAACCGTCACCATCACACTGATTCCCTCACACTCACTCCATCACCATCAGCCTGATCCCCTCACACTCACTCCGTCACTGTCACATTGATGTGCTCACACTCACTCAATCACCGTCATCCAGACCCCTCACACTCACTCCATCGCTGTCACCCTGACCCACACACTCACTCCATCATTGTCACCCTGACCCACTCACACTCACTCCATCACCATCACCCGAAACTCCATAAACTCACTCCATTACCGTCACCCTGATCCTCTCACACTCACTCCATCCCTGTCACACTGAAACCATCGCATTCACTCCATCGCCATTGCCCTGACCCTCTAACACTCACTCTATCACTGTTTCACTGACCCCCTCACACTCACACCGTCACCGTGACCCTGACCCCCTCACACTCTCTCCATCACCGTCACCCTGACACCCTCACACTCACTCCATCACCATCACCATGACCTCTCATACTCACGCCATCACCGTCATCCTGACCCCGTCACACTCACTCCATCACCATCACCCTGACCTCTCACACTTACTCCATCATCCACACACGGACCCCCTCACACTCACTCCATCACTGTCACCCTGACCCTCTCACACTCACTCCGTCACCGTCACACTGACCCACTCACACTCACTCCATCACCGTCACACTGACCCCTGCACAATCACTCCATCAACGTCCCCTGAACCTCTCACACTCACTCCATCACTGTCACTCTACCCCAGCACACTCACTCCGTCACCGTCACACTGACCCCCTCACACTCACTCCGTCACCATCACACTGACCCCCTCACACTCACTCCATCACCATCACACTGACCCCCTCACACTCATTCCATCACCGTCACACTGACCCGCTCACACTCACTCCATCACCGTCACACTGACCCCCTCACACACACTCCATCACCGTCACACTGACCCCCTCACACACACTCCATCACTGTTTCACTGATCCCCTCACACTCACTCCATCACTGTCACATTGATGTGCTCACACCCACTCCATCACCGTCACCCGAAACTCCACAAACTCACTCCATTACCGTCACCCTGATCCTCTCACACTCACTCCATCACGGTCACCCTCACCTCCTCACACTCACTCCATCACCGTCACCCTGACACCCTCATACTCACTCCATCACCATCACACTGACCCCTCACACTCACTCCATCACCGTCACCCAGATGCCCTCACACTCACTCCATCACCGTCACCCGAAACTCCACAAACTCACTCCATTACCGTCACCCTGATCCTCTCACACTCACTCCATCATGGTCACCCTCACCTCCTCACACTCACTCCATCACCGTCACACTGAACTCGTCACACTCACTGCATCACCGTCACCCTCACCCTCTCACACTCACTCCATCATGGTCACCCTCACCCCCTCACACTCACTCCATCACCGTCACCCTGACACCCTCATACTCACTCCATCACCGTCACACTGACCCCCTCACACACACTCCATCACTGTTTCACTGATCCCCTCACACTCACTCCGTCACTGTCACACCGATGTGCTCACACCCACTCCATCACCCGTCACCCGAAACTCCACAAACTCACTCCATTACCGTCACCCTCACCCTCTCACACTCACTCCATCACGGTCACCCTCACCCCCTCACATTCACTCCATCACCGTCACACTGAACTCGTCACACTCACTGCATCACCGTCACCCTCACCCTCTCACACTCACTCCATCATGGTCACCCTCACCCCCTCACACTCACTCCATCACCGTCACACTGAACTCATCACACTCACTCTGTCACAGTCACCTTCACCATATCACACTCACTACATTACCATCACCCTGACCCCCTCACACACACTCCATCCCCGAAACCCTGACACCCTCACACACACTCCATCAACGACACACTGAACCCGTCACACACACTGCATCACCGTCACCCTCACCATCTCACAATCACTCCTTCACTGTCACACGGATCCACTCACACTCACTCTGTCACCATAACACTGACCCCCTCACACTCACCCCATCACCATCACTCTGATCCCCTCACACTAACTTCATCATCATCACCCTGACCTCTCACACTCACTCCATCACCGTCACCCTGACCCTCTCACGCTCACTGCATCATCGTCACCCTGACCCTCTCACACTCATTCCATCACCGTCATACTGACCCCCCTCAAACTCACTCCATCATCGACATCCTGACCCCCTCATACTCACTCTTTCACCGTCACCCTGACCCTTTCACACTCTCTCCATCACCGACACCCAGATACCCTCATACTCACTCCATCACAGTATCCCTGACCGCCTCACATTCACTCCAACACAGTCACCATGATGACTCACACTCACTCCATCACCCTCACCCGGACCCTCTCTCATTTACTCCGTCACAGTCACCCTGACCCTCTCACATCAATCCATCTCAGCCTGCTTGACCCCCTCACACTCACTGCATCACCATCAACCTGACGCGCTCGCACTCACTCCATCACCATCACCCTGACCTCTCACACTTACTCCATCACCCACACTCTGACCCCCTCACAGTCACTCCGTCACCGTCACACTGACCCCCTCACACTCACTCCATCACCGTCACACTGACTCCCTCACACTCACTCCATCACCGTCACACTGGCCCCCTCACACACACTCCATCACTGTTTCACTGTTCCCCTCACACTCACTCCGTCACTGTCACACTGATGTGCTCACACCCACTCCATCACCGTCACCCGAAACTCCACAAACTCACTCCATTACCGTCACCCTGATCCTCTCACACTCACTCCATCAGGGTCACCCTCACCTCCTCACACTCACTCCATCACCGTCACCCTGACACCCTCATACTCACTCCATCACCGTCACCCTGAACTCGTCACACTCACTGCATCACCGTCACCCTCACCCTCTCACACTCACTCCATCACGGTCACCCTCACCCCGTCACATTCACTCCATCACCGTCACACTGAACTCGTCACACTCACTCTGTCACAGTCACCTTCACCATCTCACACTCACTACATTACCATCGCCCTGACACCCTCACACACACTCCATCAACGTCACACTGAACCTGTCACACACACTGCATCACCGTCACACTCACCATCTCACAATCACTCCTTCACTGTCACACTGATGCACTCACACTCACTCTGTCACCATAACACTGACCCCCTCACACTCACCCCATCACCATCACTCTGATCCCCTCACACTAACTTCATCATCATCACCCTGACCTCTTACACTCACTCCATCACCGTCACCCTGACCCTCTCACACTCACTCCATCACCGTCACCCTGACCCTCTCACACTCACTCCATCATCATCACCCTGACCTCTTACACTCACTCCATCACCGTCACCCTGACCCTCTCACACTCACTCCATCATCATCACCCGAAACTCCACAAACTCACTCCATCACCGTCACCCTGACCCTCTCACACTCACTCCATCATCATCACCCTGACACTCTCACACTCACTCCATCATCATCACCCTGAACCTCTCACACTCACTCCATCACCGTCACCCTGACCCTCTCACACCCACTCCATCACCATCACCCGAAACTCCACAAACTCACTCCATCACCGTCACCCTGACACCCTCATACTCACTCCATCACCATCACCCTGACCCTCTCACACTCACTCCATCATCATCACCCTGACCCTCTCACACTCACTCCATCACCGTCACCCTGACCCCCCCTCAAACTCACTCCATCACCGACACCCAGATACCCTCATACTCACTCCATCACAGTATCCCTGACCGCCTCACATTCACTCCAACACAGTCACCATGATGACTCACACTCACTCCATCACCCTCACCCTGACCCCCTCACACTCACACCATCACCGTCACCCTGACTGCCTCACACACTCACTCCATCACCATCACAATTATCCCCCTCACACTCAATCCATCACTGTCACCCTGACCCCGTCACACACTCACTCCATCACCTACACAATTATCCCCTCACACTCACTCCATCACTGTCACCCTGACCCCTCACACTAACTCCATCAGTGTCACTCTACCCCCGCACACTCACTCCGTCACCGTCACACTGATGCACTAAAACTCACCTCATCACTGTCACACTGACCCCGTCACACTCACTCCATCACCATCACCCTGACCTCTCACACTTACTCCATCATCCACACACGGACCCCCTCACACTCACTCCATCACTGTCACCCTGACCCTCTCACACTCACTCCGTCACCGTCACACTGACCCCCTCACACTCACACCATCACCGTCACCCTGACCGCCTCACACACTCACTCCATCACCATCACAATTATCCCCCTCACACTCAATCCATCACTGTCACCCTGACCCCGTCACACACTCACTCCATCACCTACACAATTATCCCCTCACACTCACTCCATCACTGTCACCCTGACCCCTCACACTAACTCCATCAGTGTCACTCTACCCCCACACACTCACTCCGTCACCGTCACACTGATGCACTAAAACTCACCTCATCACTGTCACACTGACCCCCTCACACTCACTTCATCACCGTCACACTGACCCCCTCACACACACTCCATCCCTGTTTCACTGATCCCGTCACACTTTCACCGTCACTGTCACACTGATGTGCTCACACTCACTCTATCACCGTCATCCAGACCCCTCACACTCACTCCATCACCGTCACCCTGACCCCCCTCACACCCACTCCATCACCATCACCCGAAACTCGACAAACTCACTCCAGTACCGTCACCCTGATCCTCTCACACTCACTCCATCACGTCACCCTCACCCCCTCACACTCACTCCATCTGAGTCATCCTGACACCCCCACACTCACTCCATCACCGTCACACTGAACCCGTCACACTCACTGCATCACAGTCACACTGACGCACTCACACTCACTCTGTCACAGTCACCTTCACCATCTCACACACACTCCATCCCCGCCACTCTGACACCCTCACACACACTCCATCAATGTCACACTGAACCCGTCACACACACTGCATCACCGTTACCCTCACCATCTCACAATCACTCCTTCACTGTCACACTGATGCACTCACACTCACTCTGTTACCATAACCACTGATTCCTCACACTCACTCCATCACTGTCACCCTGAAACCCTCGCATTCACTCCATCGCCATTGCCCTGACCCTCTAACACTCACTCTATCACTGTTTCACTGACCCCCTCACACTCACACCATCACCGTGACCCTGACCCCCTCACACTCTCTCCATCGCAGTCACCCTGACCCCCTCACACTCACTCCATTTCCCACACCCTGACACCCTCGCACTCACTCCATCACCATCACACTGACCCTCTCTCACTAATTCCATCACCGTCAACCTGCCACTCTCACACTCACTCCATCACTGTCACCATGGCCAACTCACACTCACTTCCAATGCCGTCACCCTGACACCCTCATACTCACTCCATCACCATCACACTGGTCCCCTCACACTCACTTCATCACCATCACCATGACCTCTCATACTCACGCCATCACCGTCATCCTGACCCCGTCACACTCACTCCATCACCACCACCCTGACCTCTCACACTCACTCCATCATCCACAAACGGACCCCCTCACACTCACTCCATCACTGTCACCCTGACCCTCTCCCACTCACTCCGTCACCGTCACACTGACCCAGTCACACTCACTCCATCACTGTCAAACTGAACACGTCACAATCACTCCATCACCGTCCCCCTGACCCTCTCACACTAACTCCATCACTGTCACTCTACCCCAGCACACTCACTCCGTCACCGTCACACTGACCACCTCACACTCACTCCATCACCGTCACACTGACCCCCTCACACTCACTCCATCACTGTTTCACTGATCCCCTCACACTCACTCCGTCACTGTCACACTGATGTGCTCACACCCACTCCATCACCGTCACCCGAAACTCCACAAAATCACTCCATCACCGTCACCCTGACACCCTCATACTCACTCCATCACCATCACACTGACCCCTCACACTCACTCCATCACCGTCACCCAGATGCCCTCACACTCACTCCATCACGGTCACCCTCACCCCCTCACACTCACTCCATCACCGTCACACTGAACTCGTCACACTCACTGCATCACCGTCACCCTCACCCTCTCACACTCACTCCATCACGGTCACCCTCACCCCCTCACACTCACTCCATCACCGTCACACTGAACTCGTCACACTCACTGCATCACCGTCACCCTCACCCTCTCACACTCACTCCATCACGGTCACCCTCACGCCCTCACACTCACTCCATCACCGTCACACTGAACTCATCACACTCACTCTGTCACAGTCACCTTCACCATCTCACACTCACTACATTACCATCACCCTGACCCCCTCACACACACTCCATCCCCGAAACCCTGACACCCCCACACTCACTCCATCAACGTCACACTGAACCCGTCACACACACTGCATCACCGTCACCCTCACCATCTCACAATCACTCCTTCACTGTCACACTGATGCACTCACACTCACTCTGTCACCATAACACTGACCCCCTCACACTCACCCCATCACCGTCACCCTGACCCTCTCACACTCACTCCATCACCGTCACCCTGACCCTCTCACACTCACTCCATCACCATCACCCTGACCCTCTCACACTCACACCATCATCATCACCCTGACACTCTCACACTCACTCCATCATCATCACCCTGACCCTCTCACACTCACTCCATCACCGTCACCCTGACGCTCTCACAGTCACTCCATCATCATCACCCTGACCCTCTCACACTCACTCCATCATCATCACCCTGACCCTCTCACACTCACTCCATCATCATCACCCTGACCCTCTCACACTCACTCCATCATCATCACCCTGACCCTCTCACACTCACTCCATCACCGTCATACTGACCCCCCTCAAACTCACTCCATCATCGACATCCTGACCCCCTCATACTCACTCTTTCACCGTCACCCTGACCCTTTCACACTCTCTCCATCACCGACACCCAGATACCCTCATACTCACTCCATCACAGTATCCCTGACCGCCTCACATTCACTCCAACACAGTCACCATGATGACTCACACTCACTCCATCACCCTCACCTGGACCCTCTCTCATTTACTCCGTCACAGTCACCCTGACCCTCTCACATCAATCCATCTCAGCCTGCTTGACCCCCTCACACTCACTCCATCACCATCAACCTGACCCCCTCACACTCACTCCATCACCATCACCCTGACCCCCTCACACTCACTCCATCACCATCAACCTGACCCGCTCGCACTCACTCCATCACCATCACCCTGACCTCTCACACTTACTCCATCACCCACACTCTGACGCCGTCACACTCACTCCGTCACCGTCACACTGACCCCCTCACACTCACTCCATCACCGTCACACTGACTCCCTCACACTCACTCCATCACCGTCACACTGGCCCCCTCACACACACTCCATCACTGTTTCACTGATCCCCTCACACTCACTCCGTCACTGTCACACTGATGTGCTCACACCCACTCCATCACCGTCATGCGGACCCCCTCACACTCACTCCATCACTGTCACCCAGACCCTCTCACACTCACTCCATCATAGTCTGCCTGACCACCTCACACTCACTCCATCACCATCACCCTGACCTCTCACACTTACTCCATCACCCACAACCAAACCCACTCACACTCACTCCATCACTGTCACCCTGTCCCTCTCACACTCACGCCATCACTGACACCCTGACCTCCTCACACTCATTCCGTCACCATCACCCTGTCTGCTTTACACTCACTCCATCAACGTCACCCTGACGTCCTCATACTCAGACCGTCACCACCACCCTGACCCACTCACATTCACTCCATCACCGTCACACTGATCACTCACACCCACTCCATCACTGTCACGCGGACCCCCTCACACTCACTCCATCACTATCACCCTGACCCCCTCACACTCACTCCATCACCGTCACCCAGACGCCCTCGCACTCACTCCATTACCTTCACCCTGACCACAACCACACACTCCACCACCATCATACACATTGTGCCACACCACCCCCACCGTCACGCTTATACCCACACTCTCCAACACCCTCACACACACTGCCCCACTCACACACCCTCTCACCGTCAGGCCCACGCCCACACATTTCACCACCATCACACACACTGCCCCAAACCAACCTCACCGTAATGCTCACCCACACACAATGACACACACTGCACCACAGCACCCTCACCGTCACGCTCTCCCCACACACTCCACCGTCCTCACACACACTGCCCCACACCACACCCACAGTCACCCTCACCCCCACACACTCCACCACACTCACACACACTGCGCCACAGCTCCCTCACCGTCTCACTCTCCACCACACACTCCACCGTCCTCACACACACTGCCCCACACCACTCCCACCGTTACGCTCACCCCCACACACTCCACCACACACACACTGTCCCACACCGTCATGCTCACCCTCACACACTCCACCACCCTCACACACAATGCCCCACACCACCCTCACCTTCACGCCAACACCCACACACTTCACCACCATCACACACACTGCCCCACACCAACCTCACCGTCATGATTACCCACACACAATGACACACACTGCACCACAGCACCCTCACCGTCACGCTCACCCCCACAAACTCCACCACCACCACACACACTGCCCCACATCTCTCCCAACATCATGCTCACCCCCACACACTTCACCACCCTCACGCACACTGCCCCATACCACCCGCACTGTCACGATCACCCCTGCATACCTCACAACCCTCACACACACTGCCCCCACCACTCCCACCGTCACACACACACCCACACACTCCACTACCCTCACACACACTGCCCCACACCACCCCCAATGTTACGCTCACCCCCACACACTCCACCACCCTCACACACACTGCCCCACACCACCCCCAATGTTACGCTCACCCCCACACACTCCACCACCCTCACACACACTGCCCCACATCACGCCCACAGTCACACTCAGCCCCAAAAACTCCACCACCACCACACACACTGCCCCACATCTCTCCCAACATCATGCTTACCCCCACACACTCCAACACCATCTAACGCACTGCCCCACACCACCACCACTGTCATACTCACCACGACACACTCCACCACCAGCACACACACTGCTCCACACCCACACCCAGCCCCACTATCACGCACACACCCACACACTCCACCACCATCGCACACACTGCCCCACACCATTCCCACAGTCACGCTCACCATCACACACCCACCACCATGATACACACTGACACACATCACCCCCACCGTCACGCTCACCCCCACACACTCTACAACCATCACACACACTGCCCCACACCATCCCCACCGTCACGTTCACTCCCCCACACTCCACCACCCACACGCACTGCCCCACACCACCCCCACCGTCTCACACACCACAACACACTCCACCACCATCACACACACTGCCCCACACCACTCCCACCGTCACGCTCACCCCCACACACTCCACCACCATCACACACATTGCCCCACACCACCTCCACCGACACGCTCACCACCAAACACTCCACCACACTCACACACACTGTCCGACACCGTCATGCTCACCCTCACAAACTCCACCACCATCACACACAATGCCCCACACCACCCTCACCTTCACGCCAACACCCACACACTTCATCACCATCACACACACTGCCCCACACCAACCTCACCGTCATGCTCACCCACACATAATGACACAAACTGCACCACAGCACCCTCACCGTCACGCCCAACCCCACACACTTCACCACCCTCACACACACTGCCCCATACCACCCGCACTGTCACGATCACCCCTGCATACCTCAACACCCTCACACAAACTGCCCCTACCACTCCCACCGTCACACTCACAGCCACACACTCCACTACCCTCACACACACTGCCCCACACCACCGCAATGTCATGCTCACCCCCACACACTCCAACACCCTCACACTCACTGCCCACACCACCGTCACCGTCACACTCACACCCACACACTTCACCACCCTCACACACACTGCCCCACACCACCGTCACCGTCACACTCACACCCACACACTCCACCACCATCACACACACTGACCCACACCACGCCGTCTGTCACGCTCACCACCACCCACTCCACCACCATCACACACACTGCCACACACAACCCCCACCGTCATGCTCACCACCAGACACTCCAGCAGAATTACATACACTGCCCCAAACCACCACCACTGTCACACTCACCCCCAGCCACTACACCACCCCCACACACTGCCCTACACACCCCCACTGTCAAGCTCATCCCCTCCCACTCCACCACCATCACATACACTGTCTCACACCACACCCACCGTCACGCTCATGCCTACACACTCTGCCACCCTCATAAACACTGCCCCACACTACCCTCACAGTCATGATCACCCCCACACACTCCACCACCCTCACACACACTGCCCCACACCACACCCACAGTCACGCTCACCCCCACAAACTCCACCACCACCACACACACTGCCCCACATCTCTCCCAACATCATGCTCACCCCCACACACTTCACCACCCTCACACAAACTGCCTCATACCACCCGCACTGTCACGATCACCCCTGCACACCTCAACACCCTCACACAAACTGCCCCCACCACTCTCACCGTCACACTCACACCCACACACTACACTACCCTCACACACACTACCCCACACCACCCCTACCTTCACGCTCGACCCCACACATTCCACCACCATCACACACATTGTCCCACACAAACCCTCACCGTCACGCTCACCCCCACACACTCCACTAAATCACACCCACTGCTACACACCACCCACACCATCACGCTCATTCCCACACACTCCATCAACATCACACACACTGCCCCACACCACCCGCACTGTCATGATCACCCCTGCACAATTCACCACCCTCACACACACTGCCCCACACTGTCCAACCAGAGGGGAGGCCATATTGGATTTGGTACTCGGTATGAACCGGGACAAGTGGTGGGCTTGTTAGTGGGTGAACATTTTGGTGATGGTGACCACAATTCTGTGACTTTCACCTTGGTTATGGAGAGAGTTAGGTGCGCACAACAAGGAAGTTTTTACAATTGGGGGAAGGGAAATTACGATGCTGTAAGACAGGATTTGAGGAGCATACGTTGGGAGCATAGGCTGTCAGGGAAGGATGTGGTGGAAATGTGGAACTTTTTCAAGGAGCAGATACGACGTGTCCTTGATATGTATGTACCGATCAGGCAGGAAAGAAATGGTCATGTGAGGGAGCCTTGGTTGACGAGGGAGGTTGAATGTCTAGTAAAGAGGAAGAAGGAGGCTTACATAAGGTTGAGGAAACAAGGTTCAGACAGAGCAGTGGAGGGATACAGGATAGCCAGAAGGGACCTGAAGAAAGGGATTAGGAGAGCTAAGAGAGGGCATGAAAAATCCCTGGCGGATAGGATCAAGGATAACCCCAAGGCATTCTATGCGTATGTGAGAAACCTGAGAATGACGAGAACGAGGGTAGGTCCGATCAAGGACAGTGGTGGGAGACTGTGCATTGAGTCGGAAGAGATAGGAGAGGTCTTGAACAAGTACTTCTCTTCAGTATTTACGAACGGGAGGGACCGTATTGTTGAAGAGGAGAGTGTGAAACGGACTGATAAGCTAGAAGAGATACCTGTTAGGAAGGAAGATGTGTTGGACATTTTGAACAACTTGAGGATAGACAAGTCCCCTGGGCCTGACGGGATATATCCTAGGATTATGTGGGAAGCAAGAGAGGAAATTGCAGTACCGTTGGCAATGATCTTCTCGTCTTCACTGGCAACTGGGGTGGTACCAGGGGACTGGAGAGTAGCGAATGTTGTGCCCCTGTTCAAAAAAGGGAATAGGGATAACCCCGGGAATTACAGGCCAGTTAGTCTTACTTCTGTGCTAGGCAAAGTAATGGAAAGGGTACTGAGAGATAGGATTTACGAGTATCTGGAAAGACACTGCTTGATTAGGGACAGCCAGCACGGATTTGTGAAGGGTAGGTCTTGCCTTACAAGTCTTATTGAATTCTTCGAGGAGGTGACCAAGCACGTGGATGAGGGTAGAGCAGTGGATGTTGTGTACATGGATTTTAGTAAGGCATTTGATAAGGTTCCCCATGGTAGGCTTCTGCGGAAAGTCAGGAGGCATGGGATAGAGGGAAATTTGGCCAATTGGATAGAAAACTGGCTAACCGGTCGAAGTCAGAGAGTGGTGGTAGATGGTAAATATTCAGCATGGAGTCCAGTTACAAGTGGAGTTCCGCAGGGATCAGTTCTGGGTCCTCTGCTGTTTGTAATTTATATTAATGACTTAGATGAGGGAGTCGAAGGGTGGGTCAGTAAATTTGCAGATGATACAAAGATAGGTGGAGTCGTGGACAGTGAGGAGGGCTGTTGTCGGCTGCAGAGGGACTTAGATATGATGCAGAGCTGGGCTGAGGAGTGGCAGATGGAGTTCAACCCTGCCAAGTGTGAGGTTGTCCATTTTGGAAGAACAAATAAGAATGCGGAATACAGGGTTAATGGTAGGGTTCTTGGTCAGGTGGAGGAACAGAGGGATCTTGGGGTCTATGTACATAGATCTTTGAAGGTTGCCACTCAGGTGGATAGAGTTTGTAAGAAGGCCTATGGAGTATTATCGTTCATTAGCAGAGGGATTGAATTCAAGAGTCGTGAGGTAATGTTGCAGCTGTACAGGACTTTGGTTAGGCCACATTTGGAGTACTGTGTGCAGTTCTGGTCGCCTCACTTTAGGAAAGATGTGGAAACTTTGGAGAGGGTGCAGAGAAGATTTACCAGGATGTTGCCTGGAATGGAGAGTAGGTCGTACGAGGATAGGCTGAGAGTTCTCGGCCTTTTCTCGTTGGAATGGCGAAGGATGAGGGGTGACTTGATCGAGGTTTCTAAGATGATCAGAGGAATAGATAGAGTCGACAGTCAGAAACTTTTTCCCCGGGTACAACAGAGTGTTACAAGGGGACATAAATTTAAGGTGAAGGGTGGAAGGTATAGGGGAGATGTCAGGGGTGGGTTCTTTACCCAGAGAGTGGTGGGGGCATGGAATGCGCTGCCCGTGGGAGTGGTAGAGTCAGATTCATTGGCGACCTTTAAGCGGCATTTGGATAGGTACATGGATGGGTGCTTAATCTAGGATAGAAGTTCGGCACAACATCGTGGGCCGAAGGGCCTGTTCTGTGCTGTATTGTTCTATGTTCTATGTTCTATCCCCAAGGTCTCGCTCACTCACACACACTCCACCATCGTCACATACATGGCCCCACACCATACCCACCGTCACGCTCACCCCCTCCCACTTCACCATCCAACACACACTGCCCCACCCCCCCCAACATCACACTCAACCCCCACACTACACCACCCTAACACACACTGCCCTAAAGCATCCGCACTGGCATACACACCCCCACACACTCAACCACAATCACACACACTGCCCCACATCACCCCCACCTTCACTCTCGCAACCACATACTCCACAACCATCATACACACTGTGGGTATGAACGTGACGGTGGGGGTGGTGTGGCACAAACTCCACCACCCTCGCACACATTGCCCACACACCCCCACTGACACTCTCACCCCCTCCCACTTCACCATCATCACACACACTGTCCCACATAACTCCCACCGTCACGCTCACCCCCACACACTCCACCACCATCACACACATTGCCCTACACCACCTCCACTGACACGCTCACCACCACACACTCCACCACACTCACACACAATGCCCCACACCAGCCCTCACCATCACGTCAACACCCACACACTTCACTACCATCACACACACTGCCCCACACCAACCTCACCGTCATGCTCACTCACACACGATGACAAACACTGCACCATAGCACCCTCACCGTCTCACTCTCCACCACACACTCCACCGTCCTCACACACACTGCCCCACACCACACCCACAGTCACGCTCACCCCCACAAACTACACCACCACCACACACACTGCCTCACACCAATACCAACATCATGCTCAACCCAACACACTACAACACCCGCATGCACACTGCCCTACAGCACCCTTACTGGCACGCTCACCCTCACTCACTCAACCACCATCACCCACACTGACCCACAACACCCCCTCTGTCACGCTCACCACCACCCACTCCACCACCATCACACAAACTGCCACACACAACCCCCACCGTCATGCTCACCACCAGACACTCCAGCAGAATCACATAGACTGCCCCAAACCACCCCACTGTCACACTCACCCCCAGCCACTACACCACTCTTACACACACTGCCCTACACACCCCCACTGTCAAGCTCACCCCCTCCCACTCCACTACCCTCACACACACTGCCCACACTACCCTCACCGTCACGCCCACACCCACACACTTCACCACCATCACACACACTGCCCCACACCAACCTCACCGTCATGCTCACTCACACACGATGACACACACTGCACCATAGCACCCTCACCGTCATGCTCACCCCCACACACTCCCCCACCCTCACACACACTGCCCCACACCACCCCCAATGTTACGCTCACCCCCACACACTCCACCACCCTCACACACACTGCCCCACACCACCCCCAATGTTACGCTCACCCCCACACACTCCACCACCCTCACACACACTGCCCCACACCACACCCACAGTCACGCTCACCCCCACAAACTCCACCACCACCACACACACTGCCCCACATCACTCCTAACATCATGCTCACCCCCACACATTACAACACCCTCACATACAATGCCCTACAGCACCCTCACTGGCACGCTCATCACCCACACACTTCATCACCCTCACACACACTGCCCCATACCACCCGCACAGTCATGATCACCCCTGCACACTTCACCACCCTCACACACACTGCCCCCACCACTCCCACTGTCACACTCACACCCACACACTCCACTACCCTCACACACACTGCCCAACACTACCCCTACTGTCATGCTCACACCTACACACTCCACCACCCTCATAGACACTGCCCCACACTACCCTCAACGTCACACCCACACCCACATACTTCTCCACCATCACACACACTGTCCTACACCAACCTCACTGTCACGCTCACCCACACACACTGCAGCACAGCACCCTCACCGTCACACTCTCCCCACACACTCCACCACCCTCACACACACTGCCCCACACCGCACCCACAGTCACGCTCACCCCCACAAACTCCACCACCACCACACACACTGACCCACAAACCCCCACCGTCACACTCACCCTCAAACACTGCACCATCATCTAACACACTGCCCCACACCACCCCCACCATCATGCTCACCCCACTCACTCCACCGCCATCACACACACTGCCAAACGCCACCCTCACCGTCAAGCACACCCCAGCACACTCCACTGCCTTCCCACAGCACCCCCACCATCGAGCTCACCCCCACACACTCCAACACCATCTAACGCACTGCCCCACACCACCACCACTGTCATACTCACCACGACACACTCCACCACCAGCACACACACTGCTCCACACCCACACCCAGCCCCACTATCACGCACACACCCACACACTCCACCACCATCGCACACACTGCCCCACACCATTCCCACAGTCACGCTCACCATCACACACCCACCACCATGATACACACTGACACACATCACCCCCACCGTCACGCTCACCCCCACACACTCTACAACCATCACACACGCTGCCCCACACCATCCCCACCGTCACGTTCACTCCCCCACACTCCACCACCCACACGCACTGCCCCACACCACCCCCACCGTCTCACACACCACAACACACTCCACCACCATCACACACACTGCCCCACATCACTCCCACCATCACGCTCACCCCCACACACTCCACCACCCTCACACAAACTGCCCCATACCACCTTCACCATCACGCACACCACTACACACTCCACCACCCTCACACAAATTGCCCCATACCACCTTCACAGTCACGCACACCACTACACACTTTATCATCACGCACACTGCCCCACACCACCCTCACCGTCACACTCACCCCCACACACTCCACCATTTCCCCACACACTCCCTTACAGCAACCTTCACTATCGTGCACACTGACCCACTATCATACTCACTCCACCACACAATGCCCCACTCTCATGCTCACTCACCCTGCACAAAGCCTCACCATCGTACTCACTCAAATACACTCTCCCCCACTGTATTGTTCACTCCCTCACACAGAGCCCCACCCTGATTCTCAGACCCCGTGCACTCCCCCGCCATCACGCTCTCTCTCCTACACACTCCCATTGTCCCGTTCACTCCCCTCCACATGCTGCAATCGTCAATCTCACTTCCCCACACTCTCCCCCACCGTCACACTCTCTCCTCTGTACGCTTCCCCACCATCACACTCAGTCCCTCACACAATCCCCCAGCATCACGCTCATTATTCCGCAAGCTCCCATTGTCCCATTCACTCCCCGCACACGCCCCCATCGTTGCTCTCACTTATCCAAACTCTCCCCCTCCGTCACGCTCTCTCCCCCACACTTTCCCCCACCATCACGCTCACTCCCTCACACACTCCCTGAGCATCATGCTCACACGCTCACGCAGTCTCCCACCATCACACTCCTCACACACCTTAAACTGAGCTCCTGCCTATGAACACTGACCAGTTGATCTCTTCGAAATGGCCTTTATCCCCATCCACATTCTATTCCCTGAGTAACAGACAGTATTTTCCACACAATGTGTTTTGTTTGTGATATCCTGTTGTACCAGTCTCAGCCACAGCCTATGGTGTCACTCTCCTAGTATCGGCTTGTGTTCTCACACCCACTATGTCCCCGAGCAATGGCCGGACATGCCGTCCCAATCTCTGTTCCCTAACATCGGCCTGAAGATCGACATCCCTCTTCTGTTCCCCCAGCACTGAAAGATTCGAGAAATGCAGTAACATTCGGGGGTTATGATCGCAAGATGGAGAAAGAGTGAATGGGATTAGGGAAGGCAAGGTAAGTGGAATTGAGTATGTAAATGGGAAAAGGAGAGGGAAATAGCAGTGTAGTGTGAGAGTGGGAGGGATATATGGAGGGAGAGCGACAAAGGGAGCAAGGTGAATTCTGCTCATAGCCAAGTTGGAGTGGGAGACCCAGAGGTGAAAGGAAGGACAGAGGGAGTTAAACCCAGCTCCTAAGCTCAGGGCACGGTGCCCTCCCCTTCCCTGAGGACCTGGACTTGGGGCTGAGTCTGTCTCTCTCCAGCTCAGCTTCTCCAACACAAAGACACACAACAACATCGGTCACACTGCTGATTGGTACGCTTTGATGAACTTTTTATTGTTTACAAATGGTAGTGATGGATACAGTCAGTGCGATGGTGCCTTTTCTCACTGGTCCCTGAGTTGTGAGAAACATTGAAATGTTTCCCTGTAACCCCCCTGGGGGGGTAAGGATGAACAAACCAGTGCTACCCTCAGTCTGTTACCATAGCGACAGGCTGCTCCATCGCTGAAACACTGAACTGAAATGAGAAAATCCCAGATGGATTGATTAATGAGGGAATTTAGTTGATGGATGGATTTGGGTGAAGGGATATTTCAGCACATTCTTCAGCTGCTGCCTGAACTTAGTCTGGGTCAGGGCATAAATCGCGGTGTTTGTGCAGCAACTGAGGAGTTGCAGCATGAAGCCCAAATCCAGAACAAAGTGATGGAGATACACAGACCCATACCCAATAAACCACATCCGGCTCCATATAGAATACAGCATTAACGTTGACCATAACAGGATGAAATTGGCTGAGATCATAAACAGTAAAATGATGGATTTTTTTCGGTTTCTCATTTCTTTGTCAGACTGAGCGTCCCCATTGGTGTGAGCGCGGAGTCTCCTGCGGGCTCTGCTGGTCACTAAAATGTGTCTGACGATGAGAACATTGAGCAGCAGAATCAGGAGAAATGGGACACACGGGGTTAGGATGTGGTAGAGGAACTCGATAGTGACCCAGACACTGGAGTATGTAACAGCGTCTGTTACCTCACAAAACCAGGGCTGGTTCCCCAACGAATACCGAGCCGTGAGCATAAAATACCGGGAAATGTTCTTTAAACAGCTCAGCACAGTCACGGCTCCCAGAACCACAGCTGATGTTTTCTCACTGCAATATTTACTTTTCAGCTTCTGGCAACAAATGGCCACAAACCGATCAAAGGTGAAAGTGACGGTGAACCAGACAGAGCAGTCAGTGGCTGCATAAAGCAGGACGGCGTGGATATTACACACTGGGACTGAGTCCTTCAGGAAATAAAACTGTTCATAATAAATAATGGGAATGTGTCTCAGGATCAGGTCGAGGATAATGACCAGGAGATCCGCTGCTGTCATGGCCCCCAGGTAACGTCTGACACATGGAGACAATCCACAATCTTTATAAAGCAGGATGTAGATGGTCACTACGTTAACTGTGAGGAAAGAAAACAAACACATTATCCATCAGCCTGGAGGCAAAGGGACCCGTTTGATCGGGGACCCAGTGAGATTTTAAAATGTGTCCCTGTATTCAGGGATTTATTAAAATAATTGGAGCTGGAATAACAAATGGGAAGATTGGAATTACTGACAAAAATGGGTCACAAACCACAAGAAACCCTCCCTCCCCAAACACACAGAGACACATCCATAAGGACAGATGGTTTCTAGAACATTCCCACACACTCGATCTCGCAAGAGCAGACACAGGTCACTCCTTCCCAGTTCCTAATATGGAAGGTGGAAACGTTGCTGTCCTGAAGACAAACGGAGTTTGGGAATTTCTGTATTTTGGTCTAAATTGTGGTCGACTCCTGTGTTGGGAAGAAATGTAAACGCAGGGAAAACGCATTCACCCCTTTAACTGCCTGAGGAGCCTTCGGAATAGTGTCTCCTTCTCCCTGGAATGGGATCTCTTTCCTCGGGATCTTATCGTTTTTTCAATTCACTGACGTCCAGCCGTTCACAAACAATGTCAGGGACAGAACGTTCCGGGGAATGTCAGTTATAGAACGTCAGGGACAGAACGTTCTGGGGAATGTCAGTTATAGAATGTTGGGGACAGAACATTCCGGGGAATGTCAGTCATAGAATGTCGGGGACAGAACATTCCGGGGAATGGCAGTAATAGAATGTTGGGGACAGAACGTTCCGGGGAATGTCAGTTATAGAATGTTAGGGACAGAACGTTCTGGGGAATGTCAGTTATAGAATGTCGGGGACAGAACGTTCCGGGGAATGTCAGTTATAGATTGTTGGGGACAGAACATTCTGGGGAATGTCAGTTATAGAATGTTGGGGACAGAACATTCTGGGGAATGTCAGTTATAGAATGTCAGGGACAGAACATTCTGGGGAATATCAGTTATAGAATGTTGGGGACAGAAAGTTCTGGGGAATGTCAGTTATAGAATGTCGGGGACAGAACGCTCCGGGGAATGTCAGTTATAGAATGTTGGGGACAGAACATTCCGGGAATGTCAGTTATAGAATGTTGGGGACATAACGTCTACCAACATGATGTCCTGTGCCTGGACACACTGTAACATTAATGGGGTGAGAGACGGAGGGGTCCAGTCACAGGAATAGGAACTAAAGGCATTGCCAGATCAGCTGAAATGGTTAGATATACCACATTCTCAAACCACCTCACAGAACCAGCCCAGACACCATACACCCAGAGGAGATATCTATTCACCGTGGAAAACTGTGTAGACCAGGCCAGTGGACTGCTCAGTACAACCCAGCCAATGGTCCAGATTCATACATTACGCTGCTCAGTACAACCCAGCAATTGGTCCAGATTCATCCATTACACTGATCAATACAATCCAGCAATCTGTCCAGAGTGGAACACTGCGCAGATCAGATTAGGGCATTGGTCTATAAACCCAGACCATATATCTGTCCAGGGCAGTGAGCTGTGCAGACCACAGCAGTGCGTTATCTATAAAACTCAACCAGATAGTCTGACCAACACAGCTACCTGCGCAGTGATCACCCATGAATTAATCTATAAGCCAGGAGCAGTTACCCTCCCACCATGTAGGACTGTGTACACCACCCCAGTGCATTGATCTGTAACCCAGGAGCAGTTACCCTCTCAGCATGTAGGACTGTGTACACCACCCCAGTGCATTGATCTGTAACCCTGGAGCAGTTACGCTCCAAGCATGTAGAGCTGTGTACAACACCACAGTGCATTAATCTGGCGCAGTTAATCTCCCAGCATGTAGAGCTGTGCACCTCACCCCAATGCATTGCTCAGTAACACTGTGTTAAATCACTACACAGCGTGGGGAAACTTGCAGCCCATGCTGGAAGTGACAGGATGGGTAGCTCCCATCCATTTCCAGCTTCATCTCTCCATCGTGCCATGACAAGGGGGTGCTATGGGTGTGAACATCACAGCCAGAGAGAGATGACGGGCGAATCAGTTTAAATATCACCACATGGGATGCGTTTGAGGTATAGACAGAGAGGGGGAGACTGACAGAAAGTGTCATGGAAGGTTGTGTTCCCAGGTTTCAAAATGCTGAAATGTAGACACTTCGAAAGCACCCTGTAACATGAGCCTGTCTTCCCAGGAAAGATGGGGAAAAGGGATATTGGTGTCAGGTCAGCTTAGCGTTTGTTCTGCATCTTTGTAACTGGAATTACTTTCAACGGAATCTATGACTCATTGGGCAGATTCTAACAATAATTTATCTTTGTTTGATTTACCTTGAGTGTGACAGAGAGATTGTCTGCACGAGGCTGAGCTAATTTCCTGGTGCTATCATATCAAACTCACCTTATTAACCACCCATCCCACCCCATGGTGTCCCGCTCATTCAATACCAGCCCGAATCTCCGACCCATCATGGCTGGAGGTACTCACCATTGTCCGGGTATCCCTGGATATTCCGTGATCCCTGGCACTGGTGCCATCTTTAAAAGGCCAATGGGCACATGTTTGAGCTTTCTCTGTTTGGAGTTGCCTGCACAGTTTACCCCGAGCATGGCAGATAAGGGGCAATTACACCACGGTTTGTCGATAGGGGCACGGAGTTCCTGGTGGAGAGACAAGTACAGAGGGGGCCATTCTCTTCCCAGAGGGGGGCACACCACCAGACCCATCGAGCATGGTCTGAGCTCCCCACCCAGCTCAGTGCAGTGTCTGCGGTCTGAAGAAATGTCCACCTATACAGGACAAGCATCAATAACCTTCCCCGCTCTGTCAGGATAAGGCTCACCGTATTCTCTCTGTTCCCTCGCACTCACTTTATATCTGTTATACCACCAACCCTCAAACTAGGTTCCTGCTCCACCACTATCACTGCCGCATGCAGCACCTTCTCTCTCTGTCTGTCTCTCTCTCTCTCCACTTTACCCCATGCATAGATACAACACTGTGGACTGACTCCCTCCGGACACCTCACCATATCTTCCCCAACCCCACCTTCACCAGCACTAACAGCAGGGCCTCCCTCTCACTCCCTCCCTTCCTCCATTCCAAGAGAAACAGCCTGGAATAGGACAGGAAGGGTCAAGCCGGGTGATGGAGTGCCCGATATCCGTTCCCTCACCCCCTTTCCCCCACCATGTGGGGAGGACCCTGGTACGAGCCGGAGACGACCGGGACGTCTCGTGTGGAGGTTCTAAGACATCCACGTCCCACCGACCGAGTAAGGAGCAATGTTCAGTGACGGGCAATTCTCACTTTAAACCCACTGGCAGCTCCGTTCCCCCCCCCCCCCCCCCCCCCCGGCACAACTTCGAAGCCGTGGCCCTGATGCCATCTCCCTTTTGTGCTGAGCTGGTACAAATGGAATCCCCTCGGTCTCGGTGGGCAGGACGGTGGGCTCACAACACTTTGTCACCACCACCTCCCAGGAAGGAAGCACAGAGATTCCCTCCTACACGTCCCCCTGTAAACAGCTCAGATACTGAAACTAATCTGTGATAGTTCCTGCTCTCCCCACTTGTCCTGACATCTTCAACAATCTGAGCTCATATACATCCAGGACTCTCTGCTCCTTCACCCCCTTTATAATGGCACAGCCTGTTTTAAACTGTCTTTCATTGTCTTTCCTACCAAAGTGCATCACCTCACACTGCTCTGCACTGATCCCCATCTGTCATAAAGCTGAACACTACATCAACGTGTCACTGTCCTGTTAGAGTTCCACACTGCCCTCCTTCAGAGTTCTTCCAGGTTCGGTGCCATCTACAAACATTGAGATTGTTATAGCGTCACAGTCCTCATAAAACAACTGAAATCCTGCCCCATACTCACGAGTGTGAGCAAGTGAAATACTGCTATATTCCCACAGGCAGAGTCAAATAATGACATGCTGTCAATGGAGCAACAAATGTCCTGACACATACGAGACAGAGTAGATGAATTATTGACAAACCACAGAACAAGAGAAATCCGGATAGGTCCCACTTATCGATATTCATCAGGGTATAATGTGATGAAGTTGAAAGCGTGTCCTGTTCCTTTAAGAAAGGGTGAATGCTGTTCTGAACTGAGACCTTACAAACACCTGTGGTACGAGAGGATGGCAGACCCAGAAATAGTATATTGCTATAGAGCTGGAGTCGGGTAATAAGCAGTTAAGAGGAAGAGGGTCCCAGAGTTGTGAATAGTTGATGTAAAATGTTCACTTTCAGAGTGAAAAAAATAAATTGATGCTTTTATTTAAACAGTGGAATTTGGCAGATCTGTCACTCATATTTTAACAGGTTACAAGGCAAATTGAGTATTTCTTTATGTTTCATTTAAGTTACCAGATGAGCTTCACGCCGTGTCCTAACAATTGTTGTGTGTATATATGTGTGTCTCTGTGGGGCAGGTCTGGCAAGCTCTGTGGTGTTTAAAGTGATGCAATGCCACCCTCTGCTGGCCTCCTCACAAGACTGCACATGTATTGGCAAAAGGTGGAAACTAACAGGGAGACATTCAGAGAGGTGGAGGCGGAGGGCAGCTGCTCACAGTACCATCCAAACTGATGTCTTATCCATGTACTGATCTAAATGTCCTTTAAACGTTGTAACTGTCCCTGCTTTCACCACTTCCTCTGGAAGTTCATTCCACACACAAGCCAGATTCTGTCTAAAATAATTACCTCTCATGACTTTCGTAAATCTTTTTCCTCGCACCTTAAAATATCCCTCAGTTTTGAATTCCCAACTCTACGGAAAAGACATCAGTCCTTCAGCTTATCTATACCCTTCATGATTTTACAAAACCTCTGTAAAATTACTTCTTAATCTCGTACTCTCCAGTGAAAAAAGTCCCAGCCTACCCAGTCTCTCCTTATAGCTCAATCTCTCCTTTCCCAGCAACATCCAGGTTAATCTCTACTGAACCCTCTCCAGCTTAATAATATCAAGGTCAATAATATCAAAGTGGTTCGCGAAGGTATTTTCTAAGGGTGCGGGAGCACAATACTAGAGGACATAGGATTAAGGTGAGAGGGGAACATTTAAAAGTAACCTAAGGGGCAGCTTCTTCACCCAGAGGGTGGAGTGCTGATGGAATGAGCGGGCAGGATGACCAGACTAGACACAGTTTTCCAGAAGGGTCCTTACCAATGTTCAATACAAACTCAACATAACGCCCAATTCCGATACTAAAAGGTCTGTCCTATGAAGACATGTGTGTTAAACACCTTCTTAACCACAATATCTATATGAGATACAACTTTTAAAGAATTATACATGACGGCCTCGGTCTCTGTCCTACAACACTGTCAAAGACCCTACTTTTTAACTGTATAGGTCCTACTCTTCTTCGATTTAGCAAATCCAATACCTTCACATTAATCCAAACAAAACTCCATCTGCCACCCCTCAGCCCAGTGTGTGATATTACTGCCACTTCACCCTCCCCCTTCAATTTTAAAATACCCATCCCTCTCCAGGAGGCCTACATACTCCGGCCTTGATTTTCACAAAGACTCTGAGCTTGGTTTGCCTTGTGTGTTTGGGGGAGGAGGGACAGATTGCAGACACAGTCAGTGGGGAGGAGAGGCTGGACAGTAATCAGCGGCCTGGTATCATTTCATGGTTTTAGGAAGAGGGCAGTCACACGTTAGGGGTGGGTAATACTCATCGGTGTTGTGGGACCAGAAATTAAACTCTTTATTCATCTCTGGTGTTCAGTAATAAATATCCAATTGAGACCCTTCATTGGGCAGAGTGTGTCTGCAGGATTTCTTTCCCTAATATTGTAGACTACAGATAATAGCGATTGAAGTTGTTCACAATTAATTTCGATAGTGTAGCACGTACACTCAATATCCTTCAGTTGAGACAAATATCTTGCATTTGTTTAACAATACAAAGTGTTTTTTGCAGTTCGGTAATGGCAACCTGATTATAATAAATCCACACCGAGCTGAATGCGGGCACTAAAATAAGACCCAAAATCTGGGTATGGTAGTGTAGTGGATAGTGTCCCTGCCTCTGAGCCAGAACTCTGGATTTGATTCCAATTCCTGAACTTGTGTGGTAGTGTTCCTAGCTCTGGACGAGAAGGCCTGGATTCAAGTCCTGCCTATTGCAGAGGTGTGTCACAGCATGTCAGAACAGGCTGATGATCAAACACACAGGAGAATAATGTTACAGCTTTATGGGTATTGCTGAGTGATGCCAGTGCCCCTACTTCCAGGTACAAAGGTTAAGGTATAAAGCCCACAGACGTGTCTCATGATACATCTGAACAAACTGATTTAAATGCATTTAGAATTGTGACTTGATGGAGAAGGAAGAGGTGTCAATGTTGAATTTCAGAATTTAGGCCCGGGATGACTGAAAGTACAGCTATTCGTGTTGATTGGAGTCACATTTCGCAGCAGTAAAGGTTTATAAAATCAGAATGGTCATGGATAGGGTGAGTATGTCAGGGTTTGTCCCCAGGTTGGGGCGTCCAAAACTAGAGGGCATTGGTTGAAAGTGAGAGGGGAAAGATTTTGAAGAGGCCTAAAGGGCACCATTTCACACAGAGGGTGGTGTGCACATGGAATGAACTGCCAGAGGAAGTGCTGGAGGCTGGTACAAATACAGCATGTAAAAGGCATCTGGGTGCTGACAGACCTGCTGAGCTTTTCCAGCAATTTCTGTATTTCTTTTAAAAATGCATTCATTTTAACACAGGTATTCTGAATAAATTAAACATTTTATTTTTAATGGCGCAGGGCCATGTAAACATAGTTCTGCTAAGGGTATGGTTCTGTGCATGACGGCAGCAATGTTGCATCTACATGGAGCAGGGAATGTGATGGAGACATAGTTTGGACAATGTGCGAAGAGACCTCACATGGTCCAGTTTGGGAGAGGATGACATTACTGTGTGATTCAGCTTAGGGAGGGAGAAAATGTAATCGGTCTGAGAAGGAACGGCCTATTGCACTCTCTCTCCTTCATTGTTCATCATCACAGCAATGCGTGCGAGCTAAAATAACGCTCTACAGTCATTGTTACCATTCTTATTTTTATAGAATCCCTGCAGGCCCTTCGGAAGCAGGCCCTTCAGCCCAACAAGTCCACACCAACCATCCCAACCCTTTCCCCTATATTTACCCTTTACAAATGCGCCTAATCTAGAAATCCCTGACTACAGACAATTTCGCATGACCAATCCACCTAACCTACACAGTTTGAGCTGTGGTAGGAAAATGGAGCACCCATTAGAAGCTCACACAGACACAGGGAGAATATACAAACTCTACACAGACAATCACCCAAGACTGCAATCGAACCCAAGTCCCTGGTGCTGTGAGGCAGCAGTGCTAACCACCGTGCTACCGTTTGGGTGATCCCTGACCAGAATTCACTGGAATTTACTCACTGCCTAAAGCAAAGGGAATTAAGCCAAATCCAACTCTCCCAGGATAAAATCCCATTGCCAGCAGTTTGTGTGTGAGTAGAATATTTTCAGAAGCAGAATAACATTTTGGACAATCTCAAGTTTTACTTTTTTCATGAGTTACACTAATATTTGGACAAAGGTCTTTCAAATTAAAATTGCAGATATTTTGTTTACCGGTTTGTGTGTGTGTCAGTGTTTTAAACAGGGAACTATCGATTATATATTTGCAATATCCAAACACTTTTCCATTCATCTTTCCATCATAGCTTGAGTAACATTGCTGTGGATCATAAACGTGTTAAAGAAACTAGCCTGACTTGTTGCTAAAACTGACCCTGACCCAGTCTCAGACCGATATCATCGGCCATATCACCAACTTGGTTACATTTAACATTTGTTGTGAGCAGTGGAGCATTGGGACTAAAAAGGAAGCAGTGACCCAAAAAGTCGGGGAACTATAGACCAATTAGCCTGATGGCAGTGGTGGGTAAGTTGTTGGAGGGGATTCTGAGGGCCAGGATTGACATACATTTGGGAAGGCAAGGGCTGATCAGGGTAGTCAACGTGGCTTTCTGCATGGGAAATCATGGCTCATTATTTTGGTTTAGTTTTATAAAGAGGTGACAAAGAAGATTGATGAAGGCAGTTTGGTAGATATTGTCTATGTGAACCTCAGCAAGGTGTTCATAACATTCCGATTGGTAGACAGATTAGTAAGGTTCGGTCATTTGGGATACAGGGGAAGCGAGTCATAATTGGCTTGAAGGAAGAGGGTATTTTTCAGATTGGAGGCCTGTGAGCAGCAGTGTGCTACAAGAATCAGTACTGAGTTCACTGAATTTCATAATTTATATCAAGGATTTGGATGTGAACATTGGGGCCATAGTTAGTAAGTTTACAGATTACATCAGAAAGGTGGTGTAGTAGATTATCTCAGAGTACAACGAGACCACAATTAAATGGTACAAAGGGGCAAGGAGTGAGAGATGAAATGTAATTTAAATAAATACGACGTTTTGCATTTTGGGAAGGGAAATCAGGGCAGAAATTATACTCTTGATGGTAAGGTGCTGGGGAGTGTTGTGGAACAAAGGGACATAGGGCTGCAGGTACTTTGTTCCTTGAAAGTGGAGTCGTAGGTAGACAGTGGTGCAGTACACATTTGCCTTCATCAGTAAGAGCATTGAGTATAGGAGTTGTGGGGGCATGTTGCATCTGTGGTAGGAAACTGGAGCACCCAATAGAAGCTCACAAAGATAAGGGGAGAATGTGCAAACTCCACAGAGACAGTCACCCAAGGCTGGAATTGAACCCAAGTCCCTGGTGCTGTGAGGCAACAGTGCTATCTACCGTACTACTCTTTGGATGATCCCTAACCAGAATTCACTGGAATCTCCTCACTGGCTAAAGCAAAGGGAATTCAGCCAAATCCAACTCTCCCAGGAAGTTGCTGAGGCCACTTTAAGAATACTGCGTGCAACTCAGTTGCCTGCAGAAAAGATTTATGTGGATGTTCCAGGACTGGAGGTTTGAGCGTCGGGGAAAGGTTGATTAGGTTGAGATCTTTCCCCCAGGAGTGTCAAAGGTTGAGGGGTGACATCAGGTGTATGGATATTCTGAAAATCCACGTTCTGATCCCAGGATAGGGGAGAGTGTGAATAATTTAGAAGGGATATGAAGATAAATGTTTCAGAGAGAGAGTTTTGTATGTACAGAAATTGCTGTTAGAGGAAGTGGTCCAGGCAGGTACAATCACAGGAGGAATATTGGCCAAATACTGGCAAATGGGAGTAAATCAGATTTGATATCTGATCGGAGTGAACAGATTGGACTAATGGGTCTGTTTCCGTTCTGCGTGACTCTCTGATTCTATAAGAGGGATGACGAAAAATTCTTAAAGGACCTTTCAAGTGGGAATTCTCTTCACTGGAAGTTTTTATTGTGCCTCTATGTTCACATGGACTGAAAACTGTGTTAGTTAATTATTTGACAGGGAAGTGAGTAACAGATAATTGGACACAGACAGGAAAGTGGGGCTGAGACCATAACTTGATCAGGCACAATATCAGGCCTGGTGGAGAAGGGTCAAAGTATCTAATGCCCCACTCCTGCTCCTCAGTCCCATGTTTCTGTGTTACATTCAGGCCCTCAAATCTGCTAGACAGGTACAGTTGGAGGCTACTTTCATCTATACCCTGATGCACAGAAATAGAGGAGACCATTCAGCCATTCAAGGCTGTCACGTGCTTTGAAGTGATTTGGGAAATGTAATTGAAGAATCCAGGCTGGGTATGAAAGAGGCCCGTCTCTCTCTTTACTTAGCTTCCCATCTCTGAAACTTGTGTTTCATTTGTTGATCATGTTATAGACCCAGATTCACTGTGAATACAGCCCCCATATCTCACCCAGAGATCTCTCACAAAATCCTCTGGTCTCCTAACTGCAATGTTCAGTAATTGCACATTCATGAAAATAACACCCACTAACTTTCCAATAACAGGATGTGAGAACATTGGAAACAGGGGCAGGTCGTTCACTCCCCAAGCTTGCCTTGCCCTTCACTAAGATCATGACTGATCTGCTCTTGGTCTCAAATCCTCTTTCATATCCAATTCTTCATTGCCCTCAACTCTCTGAGAGGTCAATATCCATCGACTTCCTCTTCAAATACTTTCAATCACATAGCTCCCCGAACACCCTTGAGAAGAGAAATCCTGACATTCAATCCCACCTGTTTGAAGGAAACCCTTGCTGCTCCTATACCCATGGCCTATTGATATGAACAAAAGAGGCTGACACAAGGGTTCAGGTAAAAATAACTGACCCTGATATCAAGGCAGTGGTTGCCTTCTGTTGATATCAAGGAGCTTAACAAACCTGGATTTAATGGGAATCAGAGTAACCTCTCCAGTGTTTGGAGTCAAACATGGCACAAAGGGAGTTGTTCATCATCTCAGTCCAGGGTCACCTCTGTGGGAGATCCTCAGGGTAGCTTCCTGTTCAAAAACAGCTTCAGCTGCTTCATTGGTGTCTCCCCGCCCCCACCCTCCCCACCATATGATCAGAAGTGGGAATGGTCACTGAAGATTCTACAATGTTCAGAACATTTTGTCCCCCCTCACCTCCTGAACTGGTCTCTGTCCATGTGCAGCAAGACCCAGACACTACTCAGGTTTGTTCTGTTAAAGTGTCGGTAACATTCATGTAACAGCACTGCCTGGCACTGCACATTTCCACAGTAAAACAAGAGTTCATTCCACACCTCACGTTGGTTTCACAGGAATATGAGGAAGTCATTCAGCCCATTGACACTATTGGAGAAGAACAGGGACAGCCCATTCAGTGCCTCCAGTCTAATACTCAGGAAGAGAAAGAGTCCAATGTGATGGGCCACACCAGAGCCCCTCGAAAATATTTGAAGGCGGTAGCCTAGACTCTAATGTTTTCTTATTTTAAAAGAAATGTAAAGTGTCTGTTCCAGATACAATGTGATAGGTCAAACTACTCGGTGTGAAGCAAAACACCATTTATTTAAACACGGAAGATAAAACGAAACCAAAGAAAGGGGAATTTAGAATAACCTAATTCTATTGGACAAGTTGACAGAATAATAGATCTGGGAACTATTGCTAATTAACTGTTTGAATACAGGAAAATCGCATAAACCCAGCCACTGGCAAAAATGAATATTCAGACACAGATTGTAACAAACATTTCTCCAATCCAGGAGTTAAAAACAGGAGCAAGAGAAAATTCAGGGAGAGTAGCAGACAGGAGACATCCACTGAAGCTTCAACTCTGAAGAGACCCCAATAGTGTCTGATGTTGCTGAGATCCTAATCTGTGAGAGCTGGCCACACCCATTCAGGCCGCATTAAAATAAACCCAAGGCCTCCCTAGCTGTTTACTCAAGTGATCTAAAGTGGCCAGCTTGGTAACAATCGTTCAATCTCTGTCTTAAAAGAATCCAGAACAAAATAACCTCTTAAAGCTACAGCATCATCACACTTGTCAGCACATCGAACTGTTAAACATGAATCAGGGGTAACCCAGAAAGGCCCTTGGCCCTGCCCAATCGGACAAGGAAGAAGCCAGTCAGTCTGTTGAGTCACTGACACAGCAATAGGATGAGGCCATTCAGCCCCTTGAGTCAATTACACAGGAACAAGAGGAAGCCATTCAGCCCCTTATAAAGGAACAGGAGGAGGCTCTTCCCCCTCAATGCATTTACACAGGGACAGAATGAGAAAATTGATGCTGATTCTTGATGAACAGCTTATGCCCGAAACATCAATTCTCCTGCTCCTTGGATGCTGCCTGACCTGCTGTGCTTTTCCAGCAATCCATTCTCTACTCTGATCTCCAGCATCGGCAGTCCTCACTGTCTCTAGATTGATGCTCTAACATGATGAACAAGTGGAGCAGAGGCTGCACAGACAGACTGTTCCACGTTGTTCCTCGTGGCTCCGTTGCTCATGGCACACACGTGGGACTTTAACGTGGTGAGCAGGGAAGCCATATGTCTTGTGTGAAGTCTCAAGAAGGCACCTTCCATCTCCGAGAAGACAGCCTGGTGTTTTCTATGTAGGGCGGAATATAGGTGGGAATGGCTACCTGTTTCAGAAGAAAGGTATTGTGGCTGCTGCTGGGGATTGTGAGCAACAAGCGTTCAGTACAGGGTTCACACGGTGACTTCACATTAATGTGGGGAAAGTTAATTTAGGCATATAAACTATTAGGAAAGTCACGTTAGACTGATGAATTAACTTTTTAAGTTTAAATAATGATGATATTACTCATGTTGATCTTGTCTAGTTCATGTCATGTGCAGTGTAATCTGTATGCCATACTCTGTCCAAGCCTATTTCCACCCTATGATCTGTCTGGTCATGTTTACTATGATCTTCCTCCACTGCTCATAAATAAAGTGTTTTCCTGTACTGAGGTACACGTGGCAATAAATCAAACCAATCAATCCTCGGTAAAGTATGGAATTTCTCACCCTATCAATGTCTCTTTTGGAAGTAAGTGATCGCTGCCACTCCTCGTGTTTCAGCATCACCATTTCTTCATCTCTCACAGCTCTACAGATTAAACACTTAGCTTCTTCACTCTATCCTCATGTTACCATCATCTGCCTGTGGTAAGGAGATCATTCCTTACAAAAGAGATCAACTCGGTAGAGAGTGCCCCAAATGCCCTCTCAGCAAGGATCTACAACAGCCGGAAGATGGCTTTACTTATGTACTCGAATCATCTTACAATGAAGGACAGCATACCATTGACTGCACCCATTACTTACACAGGGTTTGATTCGGAGCAGTCAGTGTAGTCTTGTGAGTGGGAGATCATGCTTCCCAAATTTGTTAGAGTTCTTTGATGAAGTGACCAGGAAGGATGCTGAGGACAGAGCGGTAGATGTAGTCTCTATGGATTTCAGTAAAGCCTTTGATAAGGTTCCACATAGCAGGCTGCTCTGGGAGGTTCCATCATGTGGAATGCTGGGGGGACTGAGCAATTGGATACACAGGTGGCTTGATGGTAGGAAGCAAAGGGTTTAGTGGAAGGACCCTTGTCAGACCGGAAGCTGGGTCCATTGCTGTTTGTTATCTATGATTTGGTTGAGAATGTACACGGCATGATGAGTAAGTTTGCAGATGACACTAAAGCAAGTGGTATCGTGATTAATGAGGAATCTATCAGAAATTGCAGCAGGGCCTTAATCAGGTGGGGAAGTGGGCCGAGAAATGGCAAATGGAACTTACTATAGATATGTGAGGTTTTGAATTTTGGAAACTCAAATGAAGGTAGGAGTTTCATAGTAAATGGAAGGGTCTTAAGGGTCTTAAGGATATTGAGTATAGAAGTTGGGAATTTATGTTGCAGTTACACAGGACTTTGGTAAGGCCGCACTTGGAGTATTGTGTTTAGTTTTGTCACGTTGTTATAGGAAGGATGTTATTAAATTAGAAAGAGTGCAGAAGAAATTTACAAAGACATTGCCAGGACCCAATGGGACATTTTCTTTAGCGTGTAGAAGACTGAGGGAGTCCTTATAGAGCTGTATAAGATCACGAGTGGGATGGTTAGGGTAAATGCTCTCAGTCCTTTTCCAAGGTTTTGAGAATCGAGGACTGTATGTGATCAGTTCACGGTTAAAAGGAATGAATAAAAGGGAACCTGAGTGGCCACTTCTTTACCCAGAGGATGGTACGTGGTTGAGCTGCCAGCAGATGTGGTTGAGGGGGGTACATTAACAACATTTCAAAAGCATTTGGATAAATATGTGGATAGGAAATGACTGGAAGGATATGGGCCAACTGCAGGGAAATGGGGGTAGAATCGAACCCCTCTGTTAATTAAAATCAAACACCCAGAAAAGTTCACCTAACCTCGTCATCTGTTAAAATATGAGCGACACAGATTTCCTACAGTCCAGTATTTAAACAAAAAATAACAAGTTAGTTTCTTAACTTTAATAGTGAACACTAAACAACACCTATTCACAAATACAACCCCCTCTTTTCTTAGCTACTTACTATCTGACTCCAACTGTGTAAAAACATGCTAATCCAACAACCCACATATTATGCATCACAATCTCAAGACCACACAGAATCCATCTTCCCCCTCTGTGCACTCTTCCAGATGCTGATCTCCCTGGGTCATGTTTTTTTTATTGTGAGCAGGTTTTACATGAGCATGTATCTTTGATAGAGAGTGTTTGAGATGGCGAGTTAGCACTCCTGCTCTACAGCAGTTACTCTGCTGTTGATGGCAGTGGCTCTCCCTCTAGTGTTCAAAATGCTGGGTTTATTTACTTCCCATAATACAATAATTCTCATACTCTGATTGCTTTCCAGGTGTCCTAACAATAATATTCAAATCCCGTTGGCTTCTGGTATCCTGAGCGTTATTTAAACTCTTTTGGTTGCTATTTTGACAATAATGCAAATACAATCAAACTCAGGTATCCATTTCCCAGCTAATGGTGACATGTGGAACAGGTTGTCCTTTAGCTGGCATCTGTGGCTTACTTTCTATTCAGCAAAACCCGTTCTGATTTAAAGTGACCTGACATGCTTTCGGCTTCATAACAACTCCCCCCTTCGAAAAAAAAAACATGAACAAGCAGAATGAAAAGATGGCTTCATTTTTTTTCCTCTAAATCTTAATCCCCTTATTATGAATTACAAAAGTATTAATCTCAGCTATACCATACATATTAATTCTGCACACATATATAACACTGCTATAAGTCAAATCTTATCTAAACCTTTTCCTTTAAATCTGCGATAACACATCTGCTATCACATTTTAGAACACACAGCATGTATATTTTGTAAGTGCAAAGTCGGTAAGATAAGACTCCAACTAAATACTCTCATATTCTGGCCTTAAAATATTCAAAAAAATGTGAGAGGTTTGTCAGTCTCCACAACCATCTCCGACAATTTGTTTGTCATATAAACATTAAAATATTGTCAGTCCAGTGCGAAACATAATCATTCTTTTTCAATAATGGAGATCTTGCATTTTTTTTTCTGGTGGATATTAAGTTTTTTTCGACAAGTAGCAATTGGCCATTCAATTCCATCATCATCTTTCTGTATCATTTTATCTCTGACCCCTATATCCCTCGTATCAAATACAATTTTCAAAGGTTTTCAAAATATTTGGTGCAGCTCAAACTGGTGAGGTGATTAACCCTGCTTTAAAATTCTCAAATGCCTCCTGGCATTGTTCTGTTCATCATAATTCTGTGTTCTTCTTTAGTAAATCCATCAGTGGTGCCAATACGCTGCTGATGTTTGGAACAAACTTCCGATAGAATCCACTCAGTTTCAAAAATTGAACCACCTCCTTCTTCGAGGATGATCGTGGAAATTCCTCAAAGCCCTTCGTCTTTGTGTTCCATGGGGTCAACCTTCAATGTCCAATGTAATGTCCCAAGAACATCACCTCGAACTTCGTGAATTCTGTTTTCTTTAAGTTTATTACCAAGTTTGTTTCTTATAATCGTTCAACATGCTCTGCCAACTGTAACATGTGAGCTTTCAATCACTTGCTAAAGATTACGACAGCATACAGATAAACTGCACACTTTGTTCATCTGGTCACAAGTCTGTTCCTGAGTCTTCAATGTGTCTGGAGCATTATTCATTCACATGACATTCTCTAACATCTTTTGTCATATTTGGTATCTTTACCAGATAGTTGAACTGACTCAACACTTTTTTTAATTTGAAAGAGGCCACTAAACCTGGCTTTGAAGAAATTTCCTACCACTGGTGGCAATACTAATACGTCATCCCCACAGGAAATCGTCAAAGTTTCAGACTTTTCATTTGCCACCTGCTTCACTCTCTCCTGTGCCCTCTTCAGGTGCTGTTTAGCTAACTCACCGACTCTATCTAATCTCTCCCTCACTCCAAATACAGAATCCAAGTGTGAGATCTCTGACTTTGGTCATGTCTATTTATATTTAATTAATTTCAAAGGACCTCTCACTTCATGAACGAATATTAACTCAAAGGATGCAAAGTGAGTAGATTTATTTGGGACATCTCTAATGGCAAACAATATAATGAGAAGCCTTTATTCCAATCATTTGGGTAATTCGGACAGTACGCTGTTAATATTGTCTTCAGCATCTGATGCCAACTTTCCAAGACTCCCTGGGATTCGGGATGCGATGCCCTTGATTTAAACTGCTGCATGTCAAGCTATCCAAGACGTCCTTAAACAGCTGATCGGTAAAATGAGACCCTTGCTCTGACTGAATCACACTGCGTCGCTCACAGTAAGTAAAGAAAGCTACCAACTCCGTTTTTGCCTTAACACCCCATAATGGAATTATCCCTGGAAATCGGGTAGACAGATCCATTATGATCAGCAGATATTGGTTTCCACTTTTATTATTGAAAGGGGAGCTCCACAATTAATCATAACCCATGTGAAAGGTTCTTCAAATCCAGGAATTGGCAACAAAGGTGCTGGTTTTAATACTGCCTGTGACTTACCTGTCATTTGGCATATATGACCTGTACAACAAAAATTAACCACGTCCATGTGTATTCCAACCACTAGAAATGCTTTCGCCTGAGTCTTCCATGCATTAACTCCTTTGTCGTTTTCTTTCAGTTTTCCTTCCTGTTGGAACTTATGACAGTGGGATCTTGTTACTACACTGTCTGCAAAAATCCCTGGGTATTTTTCTTTTTATTCCCCAGTTCCCTGGTCTTACTTTGGCTTCTCCACCACAAGGGGTTACTTTCCCACCTTGGATCCTGCTAAATCATTCTCAAGGACAAACTGTATTCCTGGAACTGACACTCTATCACTCACTCTCACTGTTACTTCCCCAATCTTGATTTGGCATTCCAACCTGATGTTACACAAGGGAATGCTTAATTTCTGCCCCCATTACACAAATAATCACTGTTGAGTAAAATGTCAGAAAGAGTGAAAATACTTCCATCTTTTACTATTAGACACCGAGGGAAAGTAAGGACTGCAGATGCTGGAGATCAGAGTTGAAAAGTGTGGGGTTGGAAAAGCATAGCAGGCCGGCAGCATCCGAGGGGCAGGAGAGTTGACGTTTCAGGCATAATTCCTTCATCAGGAAAGTGGGAGGTAAGGGAGGGGGAAGGGCTGAGAAATAAATAGGAATTGGGATGGAGCTGGGTGGAAGGGAGCTTGAAAGGCGATAGCTTGATGTAGGTGGGGTCTGATGGTGATAGGTCGGAGAGGAGGGTGAAATGGATAGGTGGTAGGACAGCTGAAAATGTCAAACTATACAGCATCAACGTTGAATTCACCAATTTCCAAATCGCCCTTCCCCCAACCTCATCCCAGATCCAACCATTCAAATTAACACTGCTCTTTTGAACTGCTCTAACTGTCCATCTTCCTTCCCACCTATCCACTCCACCCTCCCCTCCGACATATCACTAACACTCCCACCTACATCTTCCTATCGCTATCCCAGTGACCCTCCTGCCAGCCCAACTCCTACCCTCCTATTTATCTTTCAGCCCCCTTGTCCCCCCGCCACATTCCTGACGATGGGTTTATGCCTGATATGTCGATTGTCCTGCTCTTCGGATGCTGCCTGATCTGTTGTGCCTTTCCAGCTCCTCACTTCTCAACTATTAGAAACTGAACAGATCCTGCATCTTGCAAAATTATAACTTCTTGTCCTCCCTCCACACCCCATTTTTTTCTGAGTAAGGTTTATCTACAGAGGCGAATTCTTTATAGAGATCAGGCACTGACTCCATACACAGCCCCTGTCTAGGCTGGACACTCTCCTACAGCTCATCAGCTCTACTTGTAGTCTCCTTTACCAGATTCACTAATACCATTGACTTAAACTCTTTTACTACATCTTTTGCCAAAGTGTCTTCCTTCAGCGCCCAGCACTGTGTGTCCCAATTTCCTGTAGTGCCCTTCTTAAACCATCGGAACTGTAATTTTATGTGTTCCACTACGTTATCGTGAGAACACCTGAGGCCTTTCACTTCCTTTCAACCTTTGGGCTTTTTTTCACCTGTGGTAAACTATTTCCAGTGTACTTTACTCTATCTTTTGTAGTGTAGGATCTCCCTTTCTCCCAATTTCTACCCCTCACAGGATGAAAATCCTCCCAAAAGCTAAATTTCATCTCATGCACCAATGCATACTTAACTGCCATTTCTGCTGCGCTTTGCACTTCTTGACCTTCCTGTTCATTCACATGAATTCTTACCATCTCTGGAAGACAGTCTTTAAACTCGTCCAGCAGAATAATCTCCCATCGGGTCTCACAGATCTTATCTATTTTTAAGGCCTGCACCCATTTATCAATATGATTGTGGTTAATTCTTTCAAACTCAATGTAAGTCTGACCTGGTTCCGTCTCCATATTTCTGAACAGCTGTCTATATTCTTCTAGTACCAATTCATAAGCACTCAAAATAGCCTGTTTGACATCTGCACAATCTCTTGCTCCCTGATGTGACAGCACTGCACATACCTCACCAGCTGTGCCCACCAGCTTAGTCTGAGCTAGCATTATCCAGAAGTTCACTGGACATGCCATCTGCCGAGTCAATTTTGGAAATGAAATTAAAAAGGTTTTGGCATTTTTATCACCGAATTATGGCAATGTATTAATATAGTTGTATACATCCCTACGTTCTCCCTTCATCTTCATCCTGCTAATTTAACTTTCTTATCTAATTCCAAACTTCTGAATTTCAAATTCTCCCTCTCTTACTTTTGCCTCTCTTTCTCTTTCTCTATCTTCTCTCTCTCTTTATCTTCAACTCCAGTTGCCCCACTTGCAATTAAAGTTTTTTTTCTAACTCGACTGCAGTTTCCTTCTTCTCTGATACACCAAAGTGCTTGACCAACTCCATTATGTTTACAGCTTTCCTTATGTCCCTGGTGAAACCAATTCTGTATACATGTTAATTCTAAAAGTATGCCCTTCCTTTGCCCTTCTATGCCTTCTTGGCAAATTTGGGAATCATCTTCAAACCTCAGAACCGCTTTAGTAATGTTAAAAGCCATTTCTTTTAATTTAACCAACCACAAGGAAACAAAATTAAATGAATTTTGTCACTAGTTTTATTTGAAGATCTAGGTCACTTACTGCCAAGTGATGGAATCTGCTGGGACATTTTGTACCCCAAATCTGTACAAATCCCATATGACAACAAGCCTTCAAACCATTATGATGTCGATGTATAACCCCTCTGTTAATTAAAACCACACACCCAGAAAAGCTCACCTCGCCTCGTATTGTGTTAAAACATGAGTGACAGAGAAGTCCCAAATTCCACTATTAAGTGAAAAATAACCATTTATAAGTATGTAAATTAGCTCGCTGAGCTTGAAGGTTTGTTTTCAGATATTTCGTCACCATGACTAGATAACATCATCAGTGAGAGTCTCTGGTGATGCACTGGTGGTATGTGTCATCTTTCCATTTATAGGTCTTGGTGCGTGATGTCATTTCCAGTTTTTTGTTCAAGGGAAGGTAGATAGGATCTAAATTGGTGTGTTTATTGATGTACTTCTGGCTAGAATGTCATGCTTCTATGAACTTTCGCGCGTAGCTTTGTCCTAGGAAGGATGTGTTGTCACAGCCAACATGGTGTCCTTCTTTGTCTGTAAGTATGGAAACTAGTGATAGTGAGACATGTCATTTGGTGGCTAATTGGTGTTCATATATCCTGCTAGCACGACAACAAGACAGTTTTAAATGGAGAAAAAATGATTTTATATGCACTGTTTAATCAGTGTGTGTTCAGATAAGGAAGATTGTTCATATGTGTCCAACACATTCTGAATGAACAATGGAGACACAGTAAACGAAAAATGATGCATATGATGCATAAAATGTATAAAGCGTGAAAACATTATTTGATCCTCATCTGAAGTGATACCTTCCCTTTCTCTCAACATTCCCCCTATTTCTGGGATTCCCAAATCTAATCTCTCATTCTTGTCAGGATGTGTGTTATAAATTCTTGCTTCTCGTGTCCCAACTTATTTCATTTAATCCTCCTTCTACCAGGAATTAAATATGTTGGCTTGCTGGGTTCTTTCCAAAACTAGTGTCTGTCATATTATTGGAGATAAAAGTTATAGCATCAGACCCAACATTTGAACATATTGCTCTGTTGTACATGCACTGTACAAAGGGCTATAGCACACAGGAATTGCCAAAACATTGAGGGAAGTACATCTACTTGTCTCGATAATGAAGTTTTCACATTTTCCACATCTCCATATCTATATCCTCTCTCTTGTTCTCCCTTTGTATCTAGTTAAGAAATCCACTAATTATTCTTCGTGTCCCATCTCTCAAAACTCCTTGTTTCAATTTATATCTAATGCTTTCTTCAAGATTTAATGTGGTTATAATTAAGCAATGTAACTACAAAGGCATGCGGGTGTAACTGGCCAGAGTTAATTGGAAGGGGAGCTGAGCAGGAAAGACCATGGAGTAGCAAAGGCAGGGGTTTCTGTGGATAATTCAGAAGATAATACCAGAAATGCAACCCCAAGAACTTGAAACATACTCATGGGAGGACAAGGCAGCCATGAGTGATGAGGCATCAAACCAAAAGAGGAAACATACAATGTGGTGAAGATGATTGGGAATCCAGAGAATTCATTGGCTCTGATACTACATAAGGCTGGCATCACTGATACTACAGAACTCTTAATCATGGTTAGGGAGAGAAACAGAGGAAACACATTCACTTTAAACACAGAAGATGGCATTTCTCAAGGAAAAATATTCAAGTGAATTAAACATTTGAATTAAGATCAGTTAAATACTTTTGCGGAATGTGTCAGGTTGGAAGCAAGACCCGGGGAGACAGACTCTCAGCAGAATGAGAGTTTGAAAATGGAAGTATTTCCACATCAGAAACCAGGTTAGTCACTGAGTGCAGGGCTGATGGGTGAATGGGTCTCAGTGAGAATTGGGGAACAGACAGCAGAATTGCATTGCAGATATTGCAGCTCGAAACTGCGTATTCATGTAGTGCTGCAGACCACAGCAGCAGGAGAAGCAGACCTGCATTCAACCACAAACTGTAACTTTTTGCCAGGATGACACTTCAGTCTGTCATTACCATCAACACCATCTATGGCTCAGTGACGAGTGTGGGTGAACACATCAGAGTCAGAATCACATGAACTTTAACCTGATGCTAACTCATTAAAGCTACCAGATGACCAACAGATCTGAACGAAGCCCTGCAGTTCTGTTAAATTCAGTCATAAATGGTGATGGACGATTACACAAATGACGGAGGAAAATCCGCATCCTAAATAATGGAACAGACCTGCACATCAGTGTAAAAGAGAAGGATGTTTTATCTGCACCATCCTCTGCCAGAAGTGTTGAGTCGATGATACACCTCACCCTCATCATGATGCCCACAAAATCACAGATGCCAGTCTTCAACTAATTCGATTTGCTGCATGTGACATGAAGAAACAGCTGAAAACAGGAGATACAACAAAGGCAATAGGTCCTGACCCCATTCCTGCAATAAGACTGAAGATTTGTGCTGCACAACAAGCCATGTTCCTGGGGAAGCTTTTTCATTCCAGGTACAACTCTAACATGTCCCTGGCAATGTGGAAAATTATTCAGCTCTGTCCCAGTCCCTAAGAGGGGGATAATTACAATCTGACCAATTACTACCCCCATCACGATAGTTAAATTGGTGGAGTTCTTTTTGACAGAGCTGTCAAGCAGCAAAGAAATAACCAGCTCAGTGTGGTGTCTGATAGGTCCCCATGTGGAGATGATGCTGTTGTGGATATAACACTGGATTACTAATCCAGATCAGGCTAATATTCTGGTCGCTGGTAGAAATTAAAAACAATTAATAAAATATCGAGATCTAAAATCTGGTGTCAGTAACAGTGACCTTGAAGCCAATATCGATTGTAAACAGAATTTCCTTCTCCAATGTACTTTGAGGAAATGAATCTCCCGTGATTTCCTGGGCTGGCCTAAAACTGACTCCAAAGACCCTGACATGTGATAAACATTTCAATGGTCTCTGAAACGGCCAAGCAAGGGCACTCATTTGTATCTAACTACTCCGAGGTCTGAAAGGATGAAACCGGACAGAACACCTGGCCTCAGCATCAGTGTCGGAAAAGGGAATGGGAACACAGTCCCGTCGACGTTGCAGAGACCCCCGTCCTAACATCTGAGAGCTTGTGACAACATTTACAGAGCTTTCCCACAGACTGCACAGATACAGCAGGAAAGGAGTAGGTCATACAACACATTGAGCCTCCCCCATTCTAGCTCATGGAAAAAAATCTCCTCAATGCACTTACCCCACACGATATACATAGCCGTTAATGTGAGTAACCTTGGGAAATTATAAAATAGGAGGTACAGTAGTACGTTTGGTCCATCGAGTTTGCTACCCAATATGAATGCAATGATGGTTGGCCCTTCATTTCGACACCGTACTCCTGCTCTCCCACCATCCCTTTACTGTCTCTAAATCCTTATCTATAATCAGTATCTTGGTTTCCTGGTGCGAGAGAATTCCCCATGTTCACCAGTCAGTGACTGCAGGCATTTATTCTCATCTCAATGCAGAGTGACTGCCTGTACCTAATACTGTGGCTCCTTGTTTTAGACGTCCCAGCCAGGGGAATTATTACCCCTGCTTTCAATCTGTCTCACCCTGACAGAATTTTGTATATTTCACTGAGATCTCCACTCATTTTCCTAAACCCCATGGAATACTGGCCCAGTCACCCTAAACTCTGCTCCCACAACAAGCCCGTCATCCCAGAGATCAGTCTGGTCATCCTTCACTGCTTTCCATCAATGTCAGGTTTGTCCTTTATTAGGTACGGAGATCAAAACTGCACATAATACTGCACAATGTTTGAGATGATGTCTCACCAAGGCCCTGTACAGCTGCAGTAAGACACCCTTTCTCCTGGACTTAAATCCCCTGAAATGAAGGTCAGCAAACCATTTATCTTCTTAACTGTTTTATTTCCTGCAATATTGCTTTCAGTGACTGGTGTACAAGGAGATCCAGATCCTTTTCAATGTTATAGCTCCCCATTTGCTGGTTCTATATACACTGGTCAATGTGGAAATGTCATTCCTAGTATTGACTTCTGGTTACATAACTCACTGCGCTGCAGGAAGCTCAGATGTTTATGCAGAAGGAAACAACAAAAAGGAGCATATGTCCCTTTGTAAATCAACACGTTTCAATCAATCCATTTCAAATGGTAGGCTGCCAATTTATCCTTTCCACCAAAGGGCACACCGTCACCTCTATCCACATTGTTGTCTGTCTGTCACGTATTTACCCATTCACTCCACTTGTCTTAGTCTTCTCGGTGCTTTCTTACAACCTCCTGACCCATTCACAATCCCACATCCGTTAGTGCTGTCAGCAGGCTGGGATATATTGCAACTGATTCCAACAACCAAATGTTTAAAGGGCATTATGAACAGCTGTGCCCCAAGCACTGTTCCCTGCGACACCTCAGCAACCATCCTCTGTTAATTTCTATTTAGCTATTTTGTGAATCTGGGTGTCACTGGTTGGACCAGCATTTATTGCCTGTCCCTAGTTGCCCTTGAGAAGGTGGTGGTGAGCTGCCTTGTTGAACGATGCAGTCCACCTGCTGTGGTTGACCTCCAATGCCATTAGGGAGGGAATCCCAGGATTCTGACCCAGTGACTGTGAAGGAGCGGTGATATATTTCCAAGTCAGGATGGTGAATGGCTTGGAGGGGAACCTGAAGATGGTGGTATTCCCATACACCTGCAGCCCTGTCCTTCTAGATAGTCATGGTCGTGAGTTGGGAAGATAGTCTCTGAGGATCTTTGGTGAATCATTCCATTGCAGCATGTCGATAATAATGCTGCTGCTGAGCATTGATGGTGGAGCATTGTGGATGAAGGGACAGTCAGACTGGTTGCTTTGTCTTGGATATACAAAGCTTCTTGAGTGTTGTTGGGGCTGCACTCATCAAGGCAAATAGGGAGTATTCTATCACACTTCTGACTTATGCATTGTAGATGATGGACAGATTTTTGAAAGTCAGGATGTGAGTTACTCGCCACAGTATTCCTAGCTTCGGACCTGCTCTTATAATCACCGTGTTTGTGTGGCAAGATCAGTGAGTTTCTGAGCAATGATTACCCACCAAGACTTTGATACTGGGGGATTCAGTGATAGTAACACATTGAATGTCAAGGGGCAGGTTAGATTGTATTTTAGTGGTGATGGTCACGGTCTGGCATTTGTGTGGCCTGAATATTACTTGCCACTTGTCAGCCTGGATACTGTCCAGATCTTGTCGCATTTGAACATGGACTGTTTCAGTATCTGAGGAGCCACAAATGTTGCAGAACATTGTACAATCATTGGCGAACATCCCCACTTCTGACCTTAAAATGGAGGGAAGATCATTGATGAAATAGCCCTGAAGATTTTTTCGGCCACTGCTCGAGGAGCTCCTACAGACTTGGAGCTGAGTTGACTGTCCTTCATCAACCATGACCACCTTCCTACGTGACAAGTATGATTCTAACCAGCAGGGAGCTTGCCCCTGATACCCATTGATTCCAGTGTTGCTGCAGCCCCTTGATACCACACTTGGTTGCAGAGGCCTTGTTTTAAAGGGCTGTCACTCTCACCCCACCTCTGGAATTCAGCTATTTTGTCCATGTTTGAAAAACGGTAATGAGGTCAGGAGCTGAGTGGCCCTGGTGGAGACCAAACTGGGCGTCACTGACCAGGGCATTGCTGAGCAAGCGCTGCTTAAAAGCACTGAGGCCTTCCATCACTTTACTGATGATCGAGAGTAGACTGATTGAGTGGTAATTGGCCGGATTAGATTTGTTCTGCTTTTTATATACAGGGGATACTTGGGGTAATTTTCTACATAATCTGGGAAAGCCATTGTTGTAACTGTATTGAAACAGTTTGGCTAGGGGACTGATAAGTTATGGAGCACAGGTTTTCAGTACTATTGCTAGAATGTTGTCAGATTATGGATCCTTTGAAGAATCCAGTATCTCCAACCGTCTCTGGATGTCACGTGGAGTGAATCAAATTGGTTGATGACTGGTAACTGAATGGCTGCGGACCACTGGAGGGGGCTGAGATGGATCATCCACTCAGCACTTCTGACTGAAGATTGTTGCGAATGAATCAGCCTTATCTTATTCACTGAAGTGCTGGGCTCTTCCATCATGGACAAAGGGGCTATTTGTGGAATCTCTGCCTCCAGTGAATTGTTTAATTGTCCCCAACGTTTCTCGACCAGATGTGGAAGGACTGCAGAGCTTAGATCTGATCCTTTGTTTGTGGGATCACTTAGCTATGTCTACCATTTACTGCTTATGCTGTTTGGCACACACGTAGTCCTGTTTGGTGGCTTCACCAGGCTGACACCTCATTTTCAGGTTTGCCTGATGCTGCTCCTGCCATCCTGCACACTCCATTGAACCAGGTTTGATCCTCTAAATTGATGGCAATTGTTGCGAGGGGGCTATGCCAGAACATGAGGTTGTGCTGGAGTACACTTCTGCTGCTATTGATGACCCACAACACCTTATGGACACTCAGACTTGAGCTGCTTCTGTTCGAAGTCTGCCCTATTTAGCACCGTGATAGTACCACCCAAAATGGTAGAGGCTATTCTCAATGTGAAGGTGTGACTTTGTCTCCACAATCACTATGCGGTGGTCGCTCTTACCTATACTGTATACTGGATACTGGCAGACTCGTAAGGCTGTGGTCAGCATGTATTTTCCTCTTGTTGGTTCCTTCACCACCTGCTGCAGAACCAGTCTAGCAGTTATATCCTTTAGGACCCCGCCAGATCGATCAGTAATGCTGTAGCTGAGATACTCTTGGAGATGGACATTGAAATCCTCCATCCAGAGAACATCTTGCGTCCGTGCTACCCTCAGTGTTTCCTTCAAGTGTTGGGAAGCACGGAGGAGTACTGATTCATCAGTTGAGAGAGGCTGGTACATGGTAATCAACAGGAGGTTTCCATTCCCATGTGTAAACTAATGCCATGAGACTTCATGGGATACGGAGTCACTGTTGAGGACTCCAAGAGTAATTCCCTTCCAATTGTATCCCACTGTGCCGCCACTTCTGCTGTGTCTGTCCTGCTGATGGGACAGGAACTATCTGGGGGAGGTGATGGGGAGTCTGGGACATAGTCATACTCATAAAATCATACCTTTTGTTGCTTGACGAGTCTGTTTATTTCAATTCACTGTTTCCTGCCAGCTGTCCCATTTTAGAAACATATCCATGTATTAGCCCCAATCCACTAAGATTTGACTGGCCTTGGAGTTTTACAAAAATATCTCTAAAAATCCAAATGTTTTACATCCATTGCTTCTCTTTCATTTGTTTCTCAGTCTGTTTCTCAAACATAATTCCCATTTCATAAATCTATGTTAGTGTTGACTATGACCATTACTTTCAGCCCCAATATATTCTCCTAAAACATTTACTTACTATGTTCTATGTTCCATGTACTCTATCATTTTCCCACACCAGACTTGATTTTCCTTGTATTGTTTGAAAATTCTGTGAAGACAGAACGGAAGTAGTGGCTTCATAGTTCTGTAATTTCCCTGTTCCTCATTCTCCATTCTCTGCTTTCAAACTGTAAGGAAACTGCACTTGTTTTCTCATATTTTTCACATTGACATGATTTATCAAGTTATTACAGTTCACTCTTATAACCCTTATGAATATACTCTTCAGAAACTCATCAATTCCTGCCTTAAACTGCTCCGTAATTGACCTTCCATACCATACACTCACAGGAGCATAGACTCTGTGCCAACAGAAGTACAGCACGATATATATTAGTCCCACTTTCCGACAGCAGGTCCATAGCCTGGAATGTTATGACACTTCCAAGTACTCGTCCAACTACTTTTTAATGATTGTGAGGTTACCCGTGATAATTCCCCTCTTAGGAAGTAATCCCAGAACACAACACCCTCTCGGTGAAAAAAATGTTTAAATCGTCTCTGAACCTCAAACTTTTCACTTTAAAAGTGTGCTACTTTGTTCTTGACCCTCTGCCTAAAAGGAACAGCTGCTGTATATCCACCCTGTCCGTGCCCCTCATAATCTTATCCTTCTGAATCACGGACCCTTCAGCTTTCTCTGCTCCAAAGTTAATAACCCGACCTTATCCAGCCTCTCTCCATCCCAGGGAACATCCTGGTGAAACATTTGAGCACCTCTCCAATACAATCACATCCTTCCTGGAAAGTATCTCACAGAATTACATTCAGTATTCCATTTTGACCGAACCAAAGCCCTGTATTGCTCCTGTAATCTACACCCTGATTAGGAAACGCTACACCCAAGGTTCAATTCTTAAGTAGTCCATTAACCTGGAGAAAGTGAGGACTGCAGATGCTGGAGATCAGAGCTGAAAAATGTGTTGCTGGAAAAGCGCAGCAGGTCAGGCAGCATCCAAGGAGCAGAAGAATCGACGTTCCAGGCATAACCCCTTCTTCAGGAATCCATTAACCTGTCTAGTCACGTTCAGGGATGTGTGGAGAAGCACACTCTGAGGTTATCAGTGTGCTGCCATTCATTGAGTCCTCCCCTGCCTGGTTCCTTTTTCCAAAGTGCATCACCTCATATTTAGCAGGGTTACATTCCATCTGCCATTCATCTGCCAATCTGACCATTCCATCTGCATCTTCCTGTAACTTAAGGCCTCCCTCCTCACTGCTAACCACCTGGCCAAACTTTATGTCAAAAATACACTTACTTATCACACCTCCCCCACTCTCCACCTAGCCCTCTTCACATTCATATCTTTTTTTTATGAGTAACACAAACAATAAGGGAAACAGCACTGATCCCTGTGGTACACCAGGGGAGACTGGTCTCCAGTCACACAAACAGCCTTCTCCCACCACCCTCTGCCTGCTGCCACTAAGACAATTTTCGTTGTAACCTGTCAAGGTTTTTTGTAACCTGTCAAGTTATCCTTCATATTGTGAGATTTTACTTTATTTTTCAGTTTCCCAGGTGGAAATTTGTCAAAGGCCTTCCTACAAAACTAAACAATTGACCTCCTCAAACTAATTCAATCAAATCCATTGGATGTGTCTTCCTTCTGATAAAGTCATGATGATTATCCCTGATCAAACCTTGCAACTCTGATTGGAGTTCGATTTTCTCCTTCCCTTTTTTCTCCTGTAGTTTCCTTAACAGTGATCTACTACTCGCTCGTCTATATTTCCCTGGTCTATCTCTCCCACCCTTACTGTGAAGTGGAATCATATGAGCAGTTCTCCAGTTCTCTGGCACCTCCCCTATGGTCAGATTCTAATTAAAATATTCAGTCAGGGTCTTTCCTCCTTCGACCCCAACAGCCGCCTGTGATACAACTCATTCAGACATGGAGATTGGTCCAAATTTGTACAAAACAAAGCCTCAAATCCTTTCTTGTATTTTACATCAATCTGTTCAAGAGCTTCCCAGTCCATCTTCTTGTATTCTGTATCTGCCTCCTCCTTCTCCCAAGTAAAATAGATGTGAATGTCTCATGTTGTCCATCAATGTTCTCCAGCTGGACGCACAGATTGCCCCTTTAGTTTCTCATGGACACTATCTGTTTGCTGATTATTCTGTTCTACTTGTCCGTGTAGAATATCGTGGGATTCTCCTTGATCACACCTACTTGTACTTCTCCATGTCTCTCTGTTGTTCAGTCCCCTCTACGTTTCTAAGTTTCACTGCAATCACCTCTCACAGGCTGAGTTCCCACATCAGACAATCTTGCCATTTTAGGGATTAATCTGCTTAATACCTTTTGCAGTTCCTCTGTAGTCAGTACTTTTTTTTCGATTGTGACTCCGAACGATGTGCAATACTTTAAGTTTAGTCTCACCAGCACTGGTGCACGACATCCTCTATATTCCAAATTCATTCATATTAATGTAAACCTAATTTTTACTTTCCCATTTGCATATGTTCTTCCTAATACCTCTCGCTTTAACTTTTCTTATGAGCTTACTGTGTGAGTTCGTAAAAAAAAGCTCATGAATATCCAACTATACGTTATACATTGGTTCTTCATTGCCTATGACCACAAGAATCATCTTCATACCGTTCCCAAAAAATGTTTGCTACTTCTGGTTTTCCTTTCTTCAGTACATTCTCACAATCCCCAGTTATGGTATTACCTTCTAAATATCTAGTAGCATGTTCTTTGTAATCGAGTCCAACAGATACCCGGCTGCGGATGACAAGACAACTGGTCTGTAGTTCACCATTTTCCATCTTCATCCCTTTCTTAAACTGTTGGATAATATCTATAACTTTTGCCTTATCCAGATTGGCTAAATGCCTTTCGGGAATGTGTTGGAAAATAAAGTGAAAATCTGCGATGCAATCAACATGTCTATTGCTGCTGCCTCTGAAATTCTTGTACGAAGTACATCTGGTCTGTCAGATTTATAAATACTCAATCCAGCTTTCTTTTCAAAGATAACCCCAACACTGATAAGAATGATCTTAGACTTTACCTACACAATTCCCATGGTCACTTGGTATTTCTGGAAGAATTTCTGGACATTCTTCCATGAAGATAGACACAAAGAAACTGTTTCTTTTCCCTGCAATTTCTCTGTTCTCTGCAATAAATTATCCTGAACGCGCACCAACTGTTCCACATTTGACCTTGTTTTTGTTTGTTTTTGATACATTGATAGATGCTTTATAGCGGTCTTTATGTTTTTCTTTCATTTGCACGCTTTTTCACAGTTTCTTGGTCATCCTTTGCTGGGTCCTACATTTCTCTGAAACCACTGGCTCACTGCAACACTTGGCATTTTTCTAAGCTGCCTCCTTTCATCTAATCGGTAGATGAAGTGGGGTTGAAAGTGATAGTCAGAGAGGAAGGAGGGTGGACCAGATTGATAGGAAGGAAGGTGGAACATTCAAAAGGACAGTGCTGACTTCGAAGGTTGGAGTAGGATAAGGTGAGATTAGGGGACATGGGGAAATAGGGAAATCCACTATGATCCCCTGTGGTTAGAGGGCCCCAAGGCAGAAGAGGAGGCTTTCTTCCTCCAGACGACTGATGGCTTGGGTTTGGCGATGGAGGAGGCCCAGGACACTCATGTCCTTGGCAGAGTGGGAAGGAGAGTTAAAGTGCTCAGCCACAAGGCAATGGAGTTGTTCAATGTGGCTGTCCCAGAAATGTTCTCTGAAATGATCCACAAGTTGACCTCCTGTCTCACCAATGTAGAGAAGACCACATTGGGTTTAATGAATGCAGTGGATGGGGCGTTTTGTCTCACCTATCAATTTCAACCCCACGTTCATCTACCTATCGCAATCTCAGCTACCTCCTCCCTGCCGTACGCCATTTCTCATTTATCTCTCAGCTCCCTTGGCCCAGAAGCTTCATTCCTGTTAAAGAGCTTATGCCCAAAACATCAATTTATCTGCTCTTAGTATGCTGCCTGACTGTGCTTTTCCAGCACCACACTCTTTGACTCTGTTCTCCAGCATCTGTAGTCCCCACTTTCTTCTCACACCTTCATGGCTTGCATGACTCAGATTTATATCGGTTACATCAAATAAAAAAAAATTGCCGTGTACTCAAACAGCATAAAAGAAAACCAATACATTGTGGTCACTGTTCCCAAAAGGTCCTTGACAGAAAAAAATTTCAATTTTCTCTTCTGTTCACTCAACACCAATTCCTAAATAACCTGCTCTCGAACTCAGTTCTCGACATAATGTTAAAGGGATGTCGCTACAGATTTTAATGGTTGTTGGTCGTCAACCGGTGCCTGCGTAGTCACATTTGTAATCGTTTCTACGTATTTTATGAGCTTCAGAGTTGGTCGAACCTTCATGTGGTTCCCCCTGGAAATGACCTTTAAGAGGAAACTCCAAACAGAGGAGTGATTTTGACTTGTTTGGAGGTTATATTAGCATGGTTTTATCGTTGGTTTTATCACTGATTTTATCACTGGTTTTACCTTTGGTTTTAACCTATTCCGCTGACAGTTTTACTATTTCCTTCTATTGTAAGAGCATTACTCAGATCAAGTCGGTGAATACGACCAGCGAAAGGATACGAGATGGCTGGTGACTATTCGGTCAATGATAGAAACCTAGTTTTGGCAGTGGCGATTATGTTTAACTCCAAAATTTCCGGTTGGGTGGGAGACCGGGAAAATAACCACCCCGCACGGTTGTTATTGGTGGCACCGTGTGCTAAGTGCGTTAGCCAAACATGGACTAGACAATCCTTTTCGACACAAACGGAAGAGACCTTAAGAGTTACTCTGTCATGGCTGCCCTCTGGCAGGCACGAGGAAGCGAATAAGAACGTCCAGAGTAATCAAGACCAAATTCGAGTGGAAGGACTCTTAGAGAAGGCCTCTCTAGAGCCTTGTACGTTTAATAGCCGGACAATTTTTAATTCAAATTTTAAAGGGCCATTTGATTTTAGTCAAATTGGAGAACTAGAGAGCAACAAGGAGAGGAGTGAGCGTAGGATTATTCTTCCAGTTATTAATGAGGAAGATAAATTAGAGATAATAATAAAGTACCCATTCAATAATTTTTTATGTAAATTTTGTAACAATATTTATAATACTATGGGAATGTTTAGGAAACAACTAAAAGTATGTAAAGGGATTAAAGATGTAAGAATTAAATGTAGTAACTGTGGCTGGGAATGTAACTATGATGTAGTCGCATGCCACTACCCTAAGTGCAATAGCAATAGTAATAGTATTGATAATAATATAAAAGAGAAGGAAGACGAGAAATCATACCAATGCGAAATGTGCCCATTGAAATTTACAACAGCTAGAGGATTGGGACAACACGAGAGGCATGTGCATCCCAATTTGAGAAACGATAAGATGAAAAAAAGAGAATAAAGAGAATAAAGGTAGCTCGGAAAAAAGTGAGAAAGGTAAAATAGGTATATGGTCTAATTCTGAAATTAAATTGGTACAACAATTAGAATTGGAATTCAGAGGTTGTAAAAATATCAGTAAACTTAATGCGGAAAAATTGGAAACGAAAACAGCAAAACAGATTTCCGATAAAAGGAGATTGTTAAAGAAACATAATAAAAAGAATAGCAATAAAGATGTGGGCACGAGTCAGGAAGTGGTCCTCACTAATGATAATAACAGTGAAGGTGAGGATAGTGATCTAGACAGAGATACTGTAATAGAGGAGATAGGAATTGGTGAGTATAATCATCAAAGACTAGTGGGAATGTAGATTATAAAGATAGATCACGAATAGAATTGGTAGAGATAATACAGGATAAAATAAGTAGGAGTAAAGGTATAATGAAGGACTACAATAGCATTATGGATATGATAGTTGGTAAATTAGAGATTGATAAGGAGAATAATAAGTCAAAGAAATTGAAGTATGAAAAACAAGTAGGTACTAAGCAGAGGATAGTAGAAAAGTTTGTGATAAGAAGGTAAATAATGCTAAGAGAAGATCTAGTAGAAAAAAGGAAAGTTCAAAGAAGTACAGATTTTATATAAAAATAAAAGGCAATACTTAGCTAGAACCTTGATGGGGCCTCCAGCTAAGTGTGAATGTCGGCTTGGCAAGGAGGAATTAGAGGTATACTTTAAAGTTAATTGTCTAATTCAAATGATAAAAGTAATTTAAGAGGTTTTGCTAAATATGAAGCTCAGATTAAGGGATCAATATGCGACATACTGACTGGTCCTATAACGGTAGAAGACGTAAATCAGGCCGTGAAGGAGATTTGACGTTAAAACCGCGGTGGGATCAGATTGGATGACGCTGAAAGAAATAATATGGTAATTTCTAGAATGCTATTTGGCTAAAAACAGGTAAAATTTCGAATAAAGTTAAAATAAGTAGAACAGTACTGATTCCTAAAGTTAGTGATGAGGATGGATTAAAAGATATTAATAACTAGAGACAAATTACAATACGTCCAATTATGCTTAGGCTATTTACAAAAATTATAGCCAATAGATTAAGTAGAGTCATAAATTTAAATAAAAGGCAGGAAGGTTTTATGGCAAGTGTGGCAGGGTGTGAAGAAAATATTAAAATCCTGGAGAATATCATAAATGGAGCCAAGAAGAATAAATTTGGTCTAGCAGTGGTATTCCTAGACCTGGTGAAAGCCTTTGATACCATAGGACATAAATTAATAATAAATGCCCTTAAAGGAATTCAGCAACCCCAACATTTCTTAAATTAATTACAAGTTTGTATGAAAATAATTTTACTCAAATTGAAGGTTTTAATTGTAAAACTGATAAGATTAAAATTTTAAGAGGGGTTAAACAGGGTGATACGTTATCACCAATTCTTTTTAATATAGTTATGGACCCCCTTATAAACACTATTGAAGGGAAAAAAAAGGATTATTTCTAGGCCAAGAAAAAGACAACTATCATTGTGTAACTTTAGCTTTAATTAGCCAATGCTACGAAGGAATGGCATACAATTTAAAAGTGGTTGAGAAATTTTGTAATAATAAGGGGATGGAGGTCAATATAAGAAAAACAATACGGTTTTAACTTTACCTATAAAAATAAAACGTTTATATATAATGAGAAGGCAAATTGGAAATTTAACGAAGGAAATATTCAATTTATAGATCCAGGAAGTACTGATAAATATTTAGGAGCAAACATAAACCCGTGGATTGGTGTAAGTCAATCGGATTGGGAAAACCAACTCGGTATATGGATTGAAAATCTTAAAAGATCCCTTTTAAAACCTGTCCAGAAATTGGAACTTTTAAAAATTTATTTTATCCCTAGATTATATTATTTCCTAATTTTATCAGAAGTATCAGTAAATTAACTTAATAAACTGGATTACGTAATTAAAAATGCAATTAAGGAAATATTACATCTCCCATAATCCATTACGGATGGGATATTATATACAAAGTCACGGGATGGCGGCCTTGCGTTGAATAGACTGTCAACTTTTATTCCAATTGCGATTCTGAGGAAATTCGAGACGCTATACAAATCCGCGGATGAAATCCTACATGCCTCGTTTTCATTCGAGGGTGGTAATATGGCGACAAAGATGCACAAGCTCAGTAAATTGAAAGTATTAGAAAATATCTGGAATCCCAATATAACTCGACAGTTGGGAGAATCTGATATTATCGAGGAAGAGAATTATGGAATAGAAGAATTTAGCAATAAGAACTATGCTAATTGGAGATCCATGGAACTTCAGAGATGGATGGCCTTGCCCTGTCAAAGGACTGGTACCCATTATTTTAAGAATTATCATATTTCAAATAACTGGTTGACAAAAATACAACACATGAAGACGTCCAAAGGAATAAATTCGATTTTACTGTGAATGAATTTCACATTACTCATCACTAGCGTACAGAAGGCCTTTTAATATCAAAAGTTGTCAGAGACATAATGATAATTCTGAAAAAATTGCGCAAATCTCAGGATGTGTCCCTATGTTAAAACTATGAGGATAAAAAGACACAATGGGGTAGTGGAAGAACGAACAAAGTTTATTCAGAGAAAGGGATGCATCATATATGTGGAACCACTTATTAAAGATAATACCAGGAAATTATGGACACTGGACTAAATTTTATAAAGTAAAATCAGACATCGTGGTCGATGTAACAATTAGAACAGACCTACAGATCAACTCACTCGAAAAAGCCTGGGAAGAAAAGAAAAACAAGTATAAACATCTGGAAAAAGAGATGATGGAAATTATAAAAGGAACAAAAATATCCTTTTATGGTTTTGTGATGGAATCCCGAGGAAAATGGTTCGAGAAAAATAAATTAATGAAAGACCTCGGGACCGAGAAATTTAAATCTTTTGCTCGGAACATCACAAACCTTGTGTTATCTTTAAGTCTCGAGCTTTTAAGGATTTTATGGACACTTAGGATTCTCCAGTTGACAAAATTTAATAATTTTTTACTTTTGATTTTTTTTCAAGCTTAATAATTTTTAATTTTGATTGATTTTAAATTAAGGTTTTAGGTTAATTTTCAATTACCATTGATTTTAACTAGTATTTTAAAGTTTTGATATTTTATTAATAAATTAGAGTATTTTAAGTCACATAGTAATTGGTGGTGGGTGATTAAGGTGTTAAGAATTAAAGTGCACCCAACATACGACAGATGATGAGTGGTAACGTAATCTAATGGTTGAAAAATCCAGCTCATTCCTCGCTTTGTTGATATTCTGTTCCACATTATTTTAACCCGTTCCCTTAAGATCATCTGGCTGTGGTTAGCTAGATAGGGGTATCCATGCGTTGACGAGCGACGGTAAAACTCAAAAAGGACATGATCCAATCATATGGTGTGTGCATGAAAATAAACCATCTCACACGTGGTCATGAAATCTATTTTTCCCAGCATTAGCATTCAATCGGGTTAACACAGTTTAGACATAATTTAAACAGTATGTTATTACTGCATTACCCAGAAATGTGTGTATCTCATTTCCTGTTTTATAACATACCCAGCATTTGTATTGCAGCTTTTTCTTTGATATTTTACTCCCATCAATGTTTGCTCCTCCTTGCTGTTTTTGCACTCCACCTTACTAGATTCTGTGGAATCTGAGCGACGTGGGCTCTGGGGAGATGAATGGTAGAGAGCATCTCACCACGTCATTTATGATCTTCTCAAACTTTAATTTCTCCAGATCTCCCATTATGCTGATGGACTAGAGAAGGACAATGATCTTCCAACAATGCTCTGTATTCCCCCAGAGACTGAGACAGCTCTAAGCTGGGTGGGAACTTTACAGCAGGCTGGTAAAGTGTTGCTGCTGTGGTACAGGGTCTTAGTGAGATCACATCTGGAGTAGTGTGTACAGATTTAGTCTCTTCAATGAAGAAAAGATATTGGAAGCAGCTCAGAGTTGATTCCTGCACTGAAGATGCCAGCTTATAACGAAAGGATGATCAGGTTGATCCAGTAGCCATTGGAGTTTACAAAAATTAAAGATGATCTTATTTCAACATAAATGACAGAAGGATTCAACAAGTGAAGCGAATTATATAGATAGTGGAGGAATCCATTCCGTTCTCCAGCCTGTTACACAGGAGGAATATCAGGAGAATATTCAGGCCTTCAAGCCTGTTACACCAAAACAGGACGAGGCTATTCAGCCCCGGGAGCCTGACATACATTTACAGAAGGAGGCTAATCAGCCAATCGAGCCTATAACAGTAGGCCATGCTGCACCAGTATCCTGTTAAACAGCAACAGGATCAGTCCATTCAGCCTCCTCAAGTCTGTAACATAGGAACTGGAAGAGGTCACACAATGACTGGTGATTGTTGCACTGGGATAACAGGAGCCCATTCAGACCCACTGAGCCTATTGCAAGGGAACTGGATAAGGATAAAACTATTTGAGACTTCTTTCATGAGCAAGGAAGAGGTAATGTAGACATGTGCGTGTTGTATGTGAAGAAGAGAAGACCAATCAATCCCTCGGTCCCATGTCCGGGATACATGTGAAGACCGTTCAGTATTTCCACCTGTTATGGAGAAGTATGAGAAGAGCCATCAGACCCTCAAAATGTCACACAGCAACAGGAAGATTCCATAATCTCCCAGTCCTCTAACACATCAACAGGAAGAGGTTATTCTGGCGTTGGAGGCGACAACATAGGAACATCAGAAAGACATCAGCCCATCGAGTTTGTATACCAGCGGGATGATGAATCCAGTCAGCCACGCGTACCTCTTACACAACAATTGGAGTAGACCTCTTAAAAAACGTGTGCCCATGAGACAGGAATTCAAAGAAAACAACAGTATGCATTAGGGAGTAAAACGTAACGATAAAACTATTGTAATTTAAGACAATGATTAGAATCTATTGTTGAGGATATTTGCAAAGTTAAACAGCAATCCATCGGTGTCAACATGGTTTTACAAAGGATAAATCCGGTTTGAAGTGTTTGCTAGAGTTTACTTAAAGATATGACAGACAAGGTGGACAGTGGGAATCCTGGAGATGGAATATATTTGGTCTTTGTGAAGGCATTGCATATGTGTCACTTCTCCACAGAGTAAGTGGTAAGTTCAGACAACATGTGTTTAGGAGTAATTTATTAGCTCGGATGGAGGATTGGTTAACCAACAAAATTCAGTCAGATGGAATAAATGTCTCATTTTCTTTTGGAAAATGCAATTTGTGGGGTGCCATTGATTTCAGTACTCATGCCTCAATCATTTGCGATTCTTAGTATTACTGTACGCAGTTGACGGGATAGAACATACAATACCACATTTTCAGATTACAGTAACATCGGTTAGAAATTACTTCGGAATTATGATGCAAGAGGTTTTAAGACTATATGGATAGGTTGGGTGAACGGGCCAACATTTGGCAAGGAAAATTAAAGTGAATAAGTATGGTGCTATTCAAGTTGGCCAGCATAATAGAAAGACAAATTATTATCAAAATGGAGACAAACTTCAAAGTGCTTAGGTGCAGAGGGATATGGGTGTCTGCTTGCATATCACAGAAAGCTTGCATGCATGTACTGCAAGTAATGAGAAATGCAAGCTTGATTTCAGTGTTTATTTATAAAAGGATAGAGTAGAAAGATGGGGAGTGTTGGTGTAGCTCTGCAAGGCATTAGTGAGGCTGCAACTGGATTACAGTTTGGGTGTCCTGCAGAATGAGGTATTTCCATTGGAGACAATTCAGAAGAGCTTCATTAGATTGATTCCATATTTAAAGTGTTTGTCTTATGAAGAGAAATTGAGTAGTTTAGGCCTATACTCTCGAGTTTATAAGAATGAAAGGAGATCTCATTGAGGTCTGTAAAATAATAAAAGTAATTGAAAGTGTAGATGTGGAGTTGATTTTTTTCACGCGGTGCAATCTAAAACAAGAGACTAGAGCTTTAGGATGGAGAGATGGCAGGAAAGTGGAACAGAGGCCGCGTTGACATCAGCCTCATCGAGGAGGTTGGATTCCTCACAGATGCTCCTTGTTCTTATTCAACCCTTCGACTGTGTTGCCCAGGAATGGAGGAGGACTGAGTATCATACTGGAAGCAGGCACTCAGGATAAATCAGTTAGAGAGAACGTAACCAGTAGGGTCACACAGTGACCAAGCGCTGGGTTCTCAACTATTTCAGTCTATATTAATGATCAGCAGGACAGAACAGATATACAGATGCCGAGTTTGGTGATGTAGCTGGTGATAAGCAAGATATTAAATTATCAAGAGAGGGTGGAGAGTCTGCAGATAGATTCAGACCAGTAAAGACAATAGATAATAGTTTGGCAGGTGGAATTTAACATGATTTAACCCGTCATTTCATTTACAGGAATGATGGAAGGCAGCATGTTACAGAAATGGAGAGGGATTACAGGATTTAGTAATCCTGTGTTCTGGGGGGTTCACTAAGACCCGTACAGACATGGGAGGTTTTGCTCCATCCCTGATCATCTGCTCCTTGATGTTCCAAGTGACCCCATTGCTCTCCGTACATATGGAATGTTTTGATGTGGCTGATTGGTGGTGGGTATGATGTTTTGAAACGTGTATCAAGGGGACCACCTTTGTCCAATATATATTAATTTCTTCCTACGTGGATACCCGATGACAATGGGAATGGCTGACTGCTTCTGAATGAAGAGGCCGTGACTGCTGCCAGGACAGTGGATATCCACCAACATGATGCTCTGTGCATGGGCACGCTGCAACATTAATAGAGAGAGAGAGCTCTTTCAGTTCCTCTACCTCTCCCCATTGACATGGCTACTCTGCAGATCTGAATTATAGAAGCTGAATGAAATTGTGACCCTAACAGCCCCTGACAGCACCATCCTCCCCCGATGTGAAGCTACAAGTCGTGTTGTTGAAGGTAACACCGCTCTGTGACAAGCTCTTGTTCAGTCGGGGTCCCTCACATTCTGCTCCTGGGTTAAGTGTAGCTTGGGAAGATGTTCTGGGAATACTCGGGGTGGATACAGCAGATCCCTTTCCCCACTCACTCCGTGGTTTCAGAGTTTCCCCTCTCTGTAGCCTCTGCTCCATTTATTGTTCATTTAGGGATCATGTATTGAAGCTTCCAACCCTTCTGGGATTCCCCAGCAGCTTCTGAATACTGCAGCTATAGACTAAACAAGAAAACCTCGTCTGGGAGAGCTGGCCACTGCCCTTCCATTGTAACCAACGTTTTAATAAAACCTAAAGACTTTCTCAGCTATTTACTTGGACTCTTTTTAGACAACAGTTCTGCACCTCTGCCTCTAAAACCTCTCTTCAAAAAAAACCAAGAGAAAATAAACTTTTTATGTGGATACTGTCCTCACAACTCCGCCTTTAATAAAATGATCCATCAATATACAAAGATGGATTCATTTTAGACCTCCCAATCTTCCTCTATTAGTAGACTATAATGCATATATATTACATTGACTCTGAGCATACAAATGATCACAACGAGATTCGATTTCAGTCATTTTACTCCTGCCACAGAATGCCTTTGTCGTTCTTCATCCAAGTCTCTACAACGTGACAAAACGTAGGTATTCTTGCCCTGTCACCTGTATAATTTCAATCTGAATGGCAGCAATAATAAGCTCAATTGAAACAGACTGGTGTTTTTCTCCCTAAACTTCTGCAAAAACTTTACCGGTTCACTATCCGCAGTAATTATTTGTCTCAGGTATGTTATTCGCAAGTTAAGTGCTGAAATGTTGTAAGGCCAACACCAAGCTCAAGGTCTCCTTCCCCATTGGGGAATAAATCTGTTGATGTTTCCACTGGACACTCCAACCACATGTTACATAATGGAGCACTTCTCATCTCTCCAATACTCTCTCTGAATGCCATGTCGCCTCATGTCTCAGCATAAAAGAATTACCTCTGTACCTCTAAATGCTGTCACCTATTTACCTGCTACTCATCGCCTTTGCCAGTAAATCTTACTTTCACAGGCATGTGCTTTAAGAAAATCTCGCACATTCTTCTCAATCTCTCACAGAAACCAAACTTTGATTTGTGAACCCAATCTTCATCATCAGCTATTTCCGTTCCAGTCTCGCTGTTTTAACTCTCTGTTCTTCCACACGAGTTCTCACGACTGCAGGAAGTGAATTGTTGAACTTCTCCAAAGTAAGACTCTCTCCAAGAGTGTCATAATTTTGCTCTGTTTTTAATACCCTTACCCAACTTTCAAAATTACTTTGTTTGATCCTTTCAAACTCAATGTGCATTTAACCAGGGACCTTTTTTTAGATTCCTGAAATGATGTCTGTCGGCTTCTAGCACAGGCGCATATACACTTCAGATGGCTTTCTTTACCACCTCATACTGGCCAGATACCTCCTCTGATAGGGATGCAATTACAGACCAGCTTTGTTTGGATCAACTAAATCCAGATAGTCACTGGCCACTGCATTGGTTTAGCCATTTCTCAAATGAAAATCAAAATGCTTCCCCATCCTTCTCATCAAACTTATATAATGCCTGGATGTATTTAAACAGATCCCCATCAGGCCATTGGAGACAATGGGGTTGCTCAACCTCACTATTCTCCTCAACCAGCCTATCATCTACCTTCATCTCCGCCTTCTGTGTCAACGTTCCTCTCTAAATGCTATCTTTTGAAGTTGAAACTCTCTAGTTTTCCTCTCTCTTTCTACTTCATTTCCTTTTCTTTTATTTCTACTTTTCATCATAATTCAAACTATTTCAGTTCCTTCTCATGTTCAAAGTACCTCATTTGAAATTCAATTCTAGCGATTTTCAAAGATTCTAATGGCATTTCCATCAAATTTAATTGCCGAGCTATAGCTGTAATTATCTCTCATTTTCTCACAGACAAACGCAACCCCACCCCAGCTTGTCTGCCAATTCCTACATCTTTGCCCTCATTACCTGTTGTAAAACACCCAACTTCACTTTTTCCACACCCAGAGAACTCTTAGTGACTGATAGAATCTTTATACACAAAACACTGTTTAAACCATCTGAATTCAACATCCGGAACAAAAGACACTAACAACTACCATACGTAACCTTTGAAACCAATAGCCTCCCGGTGCATACTCACCAGTGTCTGTACGAGCTTATTCTGGATTATCTGGTTTCCTCCCACAATCCAAAGATGCGCATGTCAGGTGAATTGGCCATGCTAAATTGTTCATAATTTTCAGGGATGTGTGGGTTAGGTGCCTTAGTCAGGGTAAATGTGTAATGATAAGGGAGAGGAATAGGTCTGGGTAGGCTACTCCTCGGAGGGTCAGTGTCGACTTGTTGGGTTGAATGGCCTGTTTGCAAATTCTAAACTCAATTTGGTGTTATTGATTTAGAACCAGACAAGAGTCCCCAGTTTGTTATAGACTAACCAGACTGCCTCAAACTATATTAAGAAGGTAGCTTGGATGCCAACCTTTCCTTATTTTAAAGGTAGATGCGTGTTGGGTGTTCCGGATGTGATGCTACTAGTCAAACTACTCATCATTAAGCAAAACACAATATATTTAAATACTCTAATGAAAATCCATACAAAATGAAGATGAATTTAGAATAACTTAACTATTGGAAACCTTAATCGAATAATGGATACAGTACGTTCTACAAATGAACTGTTCCAATATACTAACATCACCTAAACATACCCTTGGCAAAAAGGAGCATTCAGACATACATTCTTGCACACAATTCTCCAATCCAGGAGGAAACAGCATCAAGTGAAGTTTAAGAGAGAATAGCAGCTAGGGATAATTTGCTAAAAGTTCCAACCCTTCTGGGACCCCAAGCACCTGGTGATTGTTACAGCTACAAGAATAAAAACCTAGAAAGCCTGGTCTGTGCGAGCTGGCCATTGTTACGACTATTTACTAAAAACCCTAAAAGCCCGGTAAGTTATTTACTTGAGCCATTTTCAGTGGGCAGTTTGGCCTTTAAGACCTCTTACAAAAAAAAGGAGAAAATAACCTTTTATTTAAAAAGTTACAGCATTGTCAGGCAATTTAGATGCCTGGTCCTTCAAATGGGCTTCCTCGTGTTACTGATCGCAAGGTCACCTGAGAGTGACAACCACAGATATCGACCAAGTTACAAGGATGTGTCTCATAATTTCTAAGACACGCCTGTCCATGGACCATTACATGGGACATACTGGGAAATGAACAACAGCCTGACACACACGATTTCATTATTTCTGGGCGACACAACACACTGGTGAGGCCAAAACCCAAGGCCAGAGAAAGATACAGAGGGACAGAGAGATTCAAATTAAAGACAGAAACAGACAGTTAATTAACTGAAAAGATGTTGTGGAAATATGGAGAAAAAGACAGGGCAGTGGGACAAACTGGGGAAGTGAGATCTTCGAGAGTAAAATGACAAGAATGAGAACATTGAATAAAGGCATTGTCAGATCAGCTGGAATGGTTTGGTACATCAACTTCTGAATCTGCTTCACAGAACACCACAAACAACATAAACTGGGACAAGATCACAGCCCAGCATGGAGAGCTCTGCAGGTCATGCTAGTGTGTTGCTCAGTAAACTGCACTATCTGCCCAGCATGGAGAGTATTGCAAACTTGACTATCATATGCTAACTATACTCGCATCAGATTACTGCCTACAATGGGAAGGTTTGGTGTGTGTGTGTGTGTGTGTGTTCATCAGACACTGAGAGAGAGTGTGTGCGTGCATGGCGTGGTTGAATGCGAAACCCATTGTTTGAGAAGGAACACACATGGAGGAAATTATTTTAAATACGAACAACTGGCAGGCTTTTTGTTAATCAACAGAGAGAACGAGAGAAGTTTCACGAACATATGAGGTAAAGGGTTGAAGAATGTTAAAATAAAGGCATTGCCAGACACAATAGCAATATACATCGGCGTGCACAGGAATGACAGATGGATGGGAGTTTGGTGTGTGTTAGTATCAGATTTGCTTCGGCAGGCTTGAAGCCAGGAGAGTCAGCAGCAGATTTTAGGCTTCATTAAGAATGTACTTGATAGCTCAAGATTCAAACAGCAGATGGAATAAACCAGTGAGATATATTTTGGGGTGGTGAGTATTTCAAGTTAGAAATGGTCAGGGAATGATGTCAAGAATCAGCTCATCGTCAAAGGGATCTCCCACAGTTGTGACTTGTCTGCTTCAGCTGCAGATATAGGCCAGGGATGGGATGGAAACAGTGGAAGGAAGTGGAGATTATAACCAGAACAGTAGACAGTGACCTCCATGCTCTTAATAGCAATTCTCCACTGAAACTGAGTAGGTCAATATAGTGAGTAACACTGCCATAGCAGAGGGAGACAGTAATTGAACACCTTCATTGTTGTAGTTAGTAGAGTAGTCTGTGGAGTAAATATCTGGATTCAGAATTAAAACAGAAACAATAATAGTGGCAAGTAGTGCAGACAATACGAAAGAGCAATAATACAGTCATGACTGGTTTATAGAAAACAAAATCTGGACATTGACACTCACCAGGAACACAAATGAAAGCCAAGAAGGGATAATAAAAGTATTGAATAACCAGAAGAGCGTAATCGTGCTGCGATGATAATGACAATCAATCAAATGCGGAAAGAGACCAAACATAATCAGATAAGCTCCTGTCTATTGTTGGAACATTCCAGTCTAATGTTCTCAGATTCTGATCCATTGTTGGACCATTCCAGTCTAATGTTCTCAGATTCTGATGTCTCCTCCCACTCTCTCTGGATCTGCTGTCGTTGATGCTCCCGCTCATGTTGTAGGTTAACACATTGAATGGAGCCCATTTATCATTAAAAGAGTGAAACCCTCCACTGGGATAATTAGAAACCATGGAGATTGGCATTAATCGCAGTCACTGAACAAATAGGCTCAGTTGACCAGTTCCATACATCACTTTTCATTTACTGGTTTTGGATGGAATGGATGAGGATTGCTGAGGTATGGACCATAAATCTTTCAATCTTCTTAATCTTTCTTTCCTTGTATACGAGAGTATTAACAGAACACTGCAGAGGTCTATATATTTTCCACTCTTTTTATGCAGCCGATCTGTTATTTTATAACTGCCTCCTTTCATGAACAAAGTCGGGTGGGCAGGTTTGTAGATAGCTGAACACAAAGTATGGTACTTATTGACCAGTGTGAGGCTACTCCTGGTTTTAATGTCCTGTTGTCAAATCCTTTCATAACCTTGAGTCAGAGCATTGAGACTGCTGCTCAGGAACAGGCTGAAGCAATTCTGTCCCTATGGACCTCTAACAGAGGGATAAGAGAAGGCCATTCAGCCCATATTAGCCTGTTGCTACTTGAAAAGCTGGAAAGCTGGAATATTGGCACATTTTGCCAACAGAATCATTCAAAACAAAGAGATGTGTCGCTGCAGCTGTATGAAGTGTTACTGAGAGGGCACCTGGAGCTACAAGCTACAAGTCGTGTTGTTGAAGGTAACACCGCTCTGTGACAAGCTCTTGTTCAGTCGGGGTCCCTCACATTCTGCTCCTGGGTTAAGTGTAGCTTGGGAAGATGTTCTGGGAATACTCGGGGTGGATACAGCAGATCCCTTTCCCCACTCACTCCGTGGTTTCAGAGTTTCCCCTCTCTGTAGCCTCTGCTCCATTTATTGTTCATTTAGGGATCATGTATTGAAGCTTCCAACCCTTCTGGGATTCCCCAGCAGCTTCTGAATACTGCAGCTATAGACTAAACAAGAAAACCTCGTCTGGGAGAGCTGGCCACTGCCCTTCCATTGTAACCAACGTTTTAATAAAACCTAAAGACTTTCTCAGCTATTTACTTGGACTCTTTTTAGACAACAGTTCTGCACCTCTGCCTCTAAAACCTCTCTTCAAAAAAAACCAAGAGAAAATAAACTTTTTATGTGGATACTGTCCTCACAACTCCGCCTTTAATAAAATGATCCATCAATATACAAAGATGGATTCATTTTAGACCTCCCAATCTTCCTCTATTAGTAGACTATAATGCATATATATTACATTGACTCTGAGCATACAAATGATCACAACGAGATTCGATTTCAGTCATTTTACTCCTGCCACAGAATGCCTTTGTCGTTCTTCATCCAAGTCTCTACAACGTGACAAAACGTAGGTATTCTTGCCCTGTCACCTGTATAATTTCAATCTGAATGGCAGCAATAATAAGCTCAATTGAAACAGACTGGTGTTTTTCTCCCTAAACTTCTGCAAAAACTTTACCGGTTCACTATCCGCAGTAATTATTTGTCTCAGGTATGTTATTCGCAAGTTAAGTGCTGAAATGTTGTAAGGCCAACACCAAGCTCAAGGTCTCCTTCCCCATTGGGGAATAAATCTGTTGATGTTTCCACTGGACACTCCAACCACATGTTACATAATGGAGCACTTCTCATCTCTCCAATACTCTCTCTGAATGCCATGTCGCCTCATGTCTCAGCATAAAAGAATTACCTCTGTACCTCTAAATGCTGTCACCTATTTACCTGCTACTCATCGCCTTTGCCAGTAAATCTTACTTTCACAGGCATGTGCTTTAAGAAAATCTCGCACATTCTTCTCAATCTCTCACAGAAACCAAACTTTGATTTGTGAACCCAATCTTCATCATCAGCTATTTCCGTTCCAGTCTCGCTGTTTTAACTCTCTGTTCTTCCACACGAGTTCTCACGACTGCAGGAAGTGAATTGTTGAACTTCTCCAAAGTAAGACTCTCTCCAAGAGTGTCATAATTTTGCTCTGTTTTTAATACCCTTACCCAACTTTCAAAATTACTTTGTTTGATCCTTTCAAACTCAATGTGCATTTAACCAGGGACCTTTTTTTAGATTCCTGAAATGATGTCTGTCGGCTTCTAGCACAGGCGCATATACACTTCAGATGGCTTTCTTTACCACCTCATACTGGCCAGATACCTCCTCTGATAGGGATGCAATTACAGACCAGCTTTGTTTGGATCAACTAAATCCACATAGTCACTGGCCACTGCATTGGTTTAGCCATTTCTCAAATGAAAATCAAAATGCTTCCCCATCCTTCTCATCAAACTTATATAATGCCTGGATGTATTTAAACAGATCCCCATCAGGCCATTGGAGACAATGGGGTTGCTCAACCTCACTATTCTCCTCAACCAGCCTATCATCTACCTTCATCTCCGCCTTCTGTGTCAACGTTCCTCTCTAAATGCTATCTTTTGAAGTTGAAACTCTCTAGTTTTCCTCTCTCTTTCTACTTCATTTCCTTTTCTTTTATTTCTACTTTTCATCATAATTCAAACTATTTCAGTTCCTTCTCATGTTCAAAGTACCTCATTTGAAATTCAATTCTAGCGATTTTCAAAGATTCTAATGGCATTTCCATCAAATTTAATTGCCGAGCTATAGCTGTAATTATCTCTCATTTTCTCACAGACAAACGCAACCCCACCCCAGCTTGTCTGCCAATTCCTACATCTTTGCCCTCATTACCTGTTGTAAAACACCCAACTTCACTTTTTCCACACCCAGAGAACTCTTAGTGACTGATAGAATCTTTATACACAAAACACTGTTTAAACCATCTGAATTCAACATCCGGAACAAAAGACACTAACAACTACCATACGTAACCTTTGAAACCAATAGCCTCCCGGTGCATACTCACCAGTGTCTGTACGAGCTTATTCTGGATTATCTGGTTTCCTCCCACAATCCAAAGATGCGCATGTCAGGTGAATTGGCCATGCTAAATTGTTCATAATTTTCAGGGATGTGTGGGTTAGGTGCCTTAGTCAGGGTAAATGTGTAATGATAAGGGAGAGGAATAGGTCTGGGTAGGCTACTCCTCGGAGGGTCAGTGTCGACTTGTTGGGTTGAATGGCCTGTTTGCAAATTCTAAACTCAATTTGGTGTTATTGATTTAGAACCAGACAAGAGTCCCCAGTTTGTTATAGACTAACCAGACTGCCTCAAACTATATTAAGAAGGTAGCTTGGATGCCAACCTTTCCTTATTTTAAAGGTAGATGCGTGTTGGGTGTTCCGGATGTGATGCTACTAGTCAAACTACTCATCATTAAGCAAAACACAATAAATTTAAATACTCTAATGAAAATCCATACAAAATGAAGATGAATTTAGAATAACTTAACTATTGGAAACCTTAATCGAATAATGGATACAGTACGTTCTACAAATGAACTGTTCCAATATACTAACATCACCTAAACATACCCTTGGCAAAAAGGAGCATTCAGACATACATTCTTGCACACAATTCTCCAATCCAGGAGGAAACAGCATCAAGTGAAGTTTAAGAGAGAATAGCAGCTAGGGATAATTTGCTAAAAGTTCCAACCCTTCTGGGACCCCAAGCACCTGGTGATTGTTACAGCTACAAGAATAAAAACCTAGAAAGCCTGGTCTGTGCGAGCTGGCCATTGTTACGACTATTTACTAAAAACCCTAAAAGCCCGGTAAGTTATTTACTTGAGCCATTTTCAGTGGGCAGTTTGGCCTTTAAGACCTCTTACAAAAAAAAGGAGAAAATAACCTTTTATTTAAAAAGTTACAGCATTGTCAGGCAATTTAGATGCCTGGTCCTTCAAATGGGCTTCCTCGTGTTACTGATCGCAAGGTCACCTGAGAGTGACAACCACAGATATCGACCAAGTTACAAGGATGTGTCTCATAATTTCTAAGACACGCCTGTCCATGGACCATTACATGGGACATACTGGGAAATGAACAACAGCCTGACACACACGATTTCATTATTTCTGGGCGACACAACACACTGGTGAGGCCAAAACCCAAGGCCAGAGAAAGATACAGAGGGACAGAGAGATTCAAATTAAAGACAGAAACAGACAGTTAATTAACTGAAAAGATGTTGTGGAAATATGGAGAAAAAGACAGGGCAGTGGGACAAACTGGGGAAGTGAGATCTTCGAGAGTAAAATGACAAGAATGAGAACATTGAATAAAGGCATTGTCAGATCAGCTGGAATGGTTTGGTACATCAACTTCTGAATCTGCTTCACAGAACACCACAAACAACATAAACTGGGACAAGATCACAGCCCAGCATGGAGAGCTCTGCAGGTCATGCTAGTGTGTTGCTCAGTAAACTGCACTATCTGCCCAGCATGGAGAGTATTGCAAACTTGACTATCATATGCTAACTATACTCGCATCAGATTACTGCCTACAATGGGAAGGTTTGGTGTGTGTGTGTGTGTGTGTGTTCATCAGACACTGAGAGAGAGTGTGTGCGTGCATGGCGTGGTTGAATGCGAAACCCATTGTTTGAGAAGGAACACACATGGAGGAAATTATTTTAAATACGAACAACTGGCAGGCTTTTTGTTAATCAACAGAGAGAACGAGAGAAGTTTCACGAACATATGAGGTAAAGGGTTGAAGAATGTTAAAATAAAGGCATTGCCAGACACAATAGCAATATACATCGGCGTGCACAGGAATGACAGATGGATGGGAGTTTGGTGTGTGTTAGTATCAGATTTGCTTCGGCAGGCTTGAAGCCAGGAGAGTCAGCAGCAGATTTTAGGCTTCATTAAGAATGTACTTGATAGCTCAAGATTCAAACAGCAGATGGAATAAACCAGTGAGATATATTTTGGGGTGGTGAGTATTTCAAGTTAGAAATGGTCAGGGAATGATGTCAAGAATCAGCTCATCGTCAAAGGGATCTCCCACAGTTGTGACTTGTCTGCTTCAGCTGCAGATATAGGCCAGGGATGGGATGGAAACAGTGGAAGGAAGTGGAGATTATAACCAGAACAGTAGACAGTGACCTCCATGCTCTTAATAGCAATTCTCCACTGAAACTGAGTAGGTCAATATAGTGAGTAACACTGCCATAGCAGAGGGAGACAGTAATTGAACACCTTCATTGTTGTAGTTAGTAGAGTAGTCTGTGGAGTAAATATCTGGATTCAGAATTAAAACAGAAACAATAATAGTGGCAAGTAGTGCAGACAATACGAAAGAGCAATAATACAGTCATGACTGGTTTATAGAAAACAAAATCTGGACATTGACACTCACCAGGAACACAAATGAAAGCCAAGAAGGGATAATAAAAGTATTGAATAACCAGAAGAGCGTAATCGTGCTGCGATGATAATGACAATCAATCAAATGCGGAAAGAGACCAAACATAATCAGATAAGCTCCTGTCTATTGTTGGAACATTCCAGTCTAATGTTCTCAGATTCTGATCCATTGTTGGACCATTCCAGTCTAATGTTCTCAGATTCTGATGTCTCCTCCCACTCTCTCTGGATCTGCTGTCGTTGATGCTCCCGCTCATGTTGTAGGTTAACACATTGAATGGAGCCCATTTATCATTAAAAGAGTGAAACCCTCCACTGGGATAATTAGAAACCATGGAGATTGGCATTAATCGCAGTCACTGAACAAATAGGCTCAGTTGACCAGTTCCATACATCACTTTTCATTTACTGGTTTTGGATGGAATGGATGAGGATTGCTGAGGTATGGACCATAAATCTTTCAATCTTCTTAATCTTTCTTTCCTTGTATACGAGAGTATTAACAGAACACTGCAGAGGTCTATATATTTTCCACTCTTTTTATGCAGCCGATCTGTTATTTTATAACTGCCTCCTTTCATGAACAAAGTCGGGTGGGCAGGTTTGTAGATAGCTGAACACAAAGTATGGTACTTATTGACCAGTGTGAGGCTACTCCTGGTTTTAATGTCCTGTTGTCAAATCCTTTCATAACCTTGAGTCAGAGCATTGAGACTGCTGCTCAGGAACAGGCTGAAGCAATTCTGTCCCTATGGACCTCTAACAGAGGGATAAGAGAAGGCCATTCAGCCCATATTAGCCTGTTGCTACTTGAAAAGCTGGAAAGCTGGAATATTGGCACATTTTGCCAACAGAATCATTCAAAACAAAGAGATGTGTCGCTGCAGCTGTATGAAGTGTTACTGAGAGGGCACCTGGAGCTACAAGCTACAAGTCGTGTTGTTGAAGGTAACACCGCTCTGTGACAAGCTCTTGTTCAGTCGGGGTCCCTCACATTCTGCTCCTGGGTTAAGTGTAGCTTGGGAAGATGTTCTGGGAATACTCGGGGTGGATACAGCAGATCCCTTTCCCCACTCACTCCGTGGTTTCAGAGTTTCCCCTCTCTGTAGCCTCTGCTCCATTTATTGTTCATTTAGGGATCATGTATTGAAGCTTCCAACCCTTCTGGGATTCCCCAGCAGCTTCTGAATACTGCAGCTATAGACTAAACAAGAAAACCTCGTCTGGGAGAGCTGGCCACTGCCCTTCCATTGTAACCAACGTTTTAATAAAACCTAAAGACTTTCTCAGCTATTTACTTGGACTCTTTTTAGACAACAGTTCTGCACCTCTGCCTCTAAAACCTCTCTTCAAAAAAAACCAAGAGAAAATAAACTTTTTATGTGGATACTGTCCTCACAACTCCGCCTTTAATAAAATGATCCATCAATATACAAAGATGGATTCATTTTAGACCTCCCAATCTTCCTCTATTAGTAGACTATAATGCATATATATTACATTGACTCTGAGCATACAAATGATCACAACGAGATTCGATTTCAGTCATTTTACTCCTGCCACAGAATGCCTTTGTCGTTCTTCATCCAAGTCTCTACAACGTGACAAAACGTAGGTATTCTTGCCCTGTCACCTGTATAATTTCAATCTGAATGGCAGCAATAATAAGCTCAATTGAAACAGACTGGTGTTTTTCTCCCTAAACTTCTGCAAAAACTTTACCGGTTCACTATCCGCAGTAATTATTTGTCTCAGGTATGTTATTCGCAAGTTAAGTGCTGAAATGTTGTAAGGCCAACACCAAGCTCAAGGTCTCCTTCCCCATTGGGGAATAAATCTGTTGATGTTTCCACTGGACACTCCAACCACATGTTACATAATGGAGCACTTCTCATCTCTCCAATACTCTCTCTGAATGCCATGTCGCCTCATGTCTCAGCATAAAAGAATTACCTCTGTACCTCTAAATGCTGTCACCTATTTACCTGCTACTCATCGCCTTTGCCAGTAAATCTTACTTTCACAGGCATGTGCTTTAAGAAAATCTCGCACATTCTTCTCAATCTCTCACAGAAACCAAACTTTGATTTGTGAACCCAATCTTCATCATCAGCTATTTCCGTTCCAGTCTCGCTGTTTTAACTCTCTGTTCTTCCACACGAGTTCTCACGACTGCAGGAAGTGAATTGTTGAACTTCTCCAAAGTAAGACTCTCTCCAAGAGTGTCATAATTTTGCTCTGTTTTTAATACCCTTACCCAACTTTCAAAATTACTTTGTTTGATCCTTTCAAACTCAATGTGCATTTAACCAGGGACCTTTTTTTAGATTCCTGAAATGATGTCTGTCGGCTTCTAGCACAGGCGCATATACACTTCAGATGGCTTTCTTTACCACCTCATACTGGCCAGATACCTCCTCTGATAGGGATGCAATTACAGACCAGCTTTGTTTGGATCAACTAAATCCACATAGTCACTGGCCACTGCATTGGTTTAGCCATTTCTCAAATGAAAATCAAAATGCTTCCCCATCCTTCTCATCAAACTTATATAATGCCTGGATGTATTTAAACAGATCCCCATCAGGCCATTGGAGACAATGGGGTTGCTCAACCTCACTATTCTCCTCAACCAGCCTATCATCTACCTTCATCTCCGCCTTCTGTGTCAACGTTCCTCTCTAAATGCTATCTTTTGAAGTTGAAACTCTCTAGTTTTCCTCTCTCTTTCTACTTCATTTCCTTTTCTTTTATTTCTACTTTTCATCATAATTCAAACTATTTCAGTTCCTTCTCATGTTCAAAGTACCTCATTTGAAATTCAATTCTAGCGATTTTCAAAGATTCTAATGGCATTTCCATCAAATTTAATTGCCGAGCTATAGCTGTAATTATCTCTCATTTTCTCACAGACAAACGCAACCCCACCCCAGCTTGTCTGCCAATTCCTACATCTTTGCCCTCATTACCTGTTGTAAAACACCCAACTTCACTTTTTCCACACCCAGAGAACTCTTAGTGACTGATAGAATCTTTATACACAAAACACTGTTTAAACCATCTGAATTCAACATCCGGAACAAAAGACACTAACAACTACCATACGTAACCTTTGAAACCAATAGCCTCCCGGTGCATACTCACCAGTGTCTGTACGAGCTTATTCTGGATTATCTGGTTTCCTCCCACAATCCAAAGATGCGCATGTCAGGTGAATTGGCCATGCTAAATTGTTCATAATTTTCAGGGATGTGTGGGTTAGGTGCCTTAGTCAGGGTAAATGTGTAATGATAAGGGAGAGGAATAGGTCTGGGTAGGCTACTCCTCGGAGGGTCAGTGTCGACTTGTTGGGTTGATTGGCCTGTTTGCAAATTCTAAACTCAATTTGGTGTTATTGATTTAGAACCAGACAAGAGTCCCCAGTTTGTTATAGACTAACCAGACTGCCTCAAACTATATTAAGAAGGTAGCTTGGATGCCAACCTTTCCTTATTTTAAAGGTAGATGCGTGTTGGGTGTTCCGGATGTGATGCTACTAGTCAAACTACTCATCATTAAGCAAAACACAATATATTTAAATACTCTAATGAAAATCCATACAAAATGAAGATGAATTTAGAATAACTTAACTATTGGAAACCTTAATCGAATAATGGATACAGTACGTTCTACAAATGAACTGTTCCAATATACTAACATCACCTAAACATACCCTTGGCAAAAAGGAGCATTCAGACATACATTCTTGCACACAATTCTCCAATCCAGGAGGAAACAGCATCAAGTGAAGTTTAAGAGAGAATAGCAGCTAGGGATAATTTGCTAAAAGTTCCAACCCTTCTGGGACCCCAAGCACCTGGTGATTGTTACAGCTACAAGAATAAAAACCTAGAAAGCCTGGTCTGTGCGAGCTGGCCATTGTTACGACTATTTACTAAAAACCCTAAAAGCCCGGTAAGTTATTTACTTGAGCCATTTTCAGTGGGCAGTTTGGCCTTTAAGACCTCTTACAAAAAAAAGGAGAAAATAACCTTTTATTTAAAAAGTTACAGCATTGTCAGGCAATTTAGATGCCTGGTCCTTCAAATGGGCTTCCTCGTGTTACTGATCGCAAGGTCACCTGAGAGTGACAACCACAGATATCGACCAAGTTACAAGGATGTGTCTCATAATTTCTAAGACACGCCTGTCCATGGACCATTACATGGGACATACTGGGAAATGAACAACAGCCTGACACACACGATTTCATTATTTCTGGGCGACACAACACACTGGTGAGGCCAAAACCCAAGGCCAGAGAAAGATACAGAGGGACAGAGAGATTCAAATTAAAGACAGAAACAGACAGTTAATTAACTGAAAAGATGTTGTGGAAATATGGAGAAAAAGACAGGGCAGTGGGACAAACTGGGGAAGTGAGATCTTCGAGAGTAAAATGACAAGAATGAGAACATTGAATAAAGGCATTGTCAGATCAGCTGGAATGGTTTGGTACATCAACTTCTGAATCTGCTTCACAGAACACCACAAACAACATAAACTGGGACAAGATCACAGCCCAGCATGGAGAGCTCTGCAGGTCATGCTAGTGTGTTGCTCAGTAAACTGCACTATCTGCCCAGCATGGAGAGTATTGCAAACTTGACTATCATATGCTAACTATACTCGCATCAGATTACTGCCTACAATGGGAAGGTTTGGTGTGTGTGTGTGTGTGTGTGTTCATCAGACACTGAGAGAGAGTGTGTGCGTGCATGGCGTGGTTGAATGCGAAACCCATTGTTTGAGAAGGAACACACATGGAGGAAATTATTTTAAATACGAACAACTGGCAGGCTTTTTGTTAATCAACAGAGAGAACGAGAGAAGTTTCACGAACATATGAGGTAAAGGGTTGAAGAATGTTAAAATAAAGGCATTGCCAGACACAATAGCAATATACATCGGCGTGCACAGGAATGACAGATGGATGGGAGTTTGGTGTGTGTTAGTATCAGATTTGCTTCGGCAGGCTTGAAGCCAGGAGAGTCAGCAGCAGATTTTAGGCTTCATTAAGAATGTACTTGATAGCTCAAGATTCAAACAGCAGATGGAATAAACCAGTGAGATATATTTTGGGGTGGTGAGTATTTCAAGTTAGAAATGGTCAGGGAATGATGTCAAGAATCAGCTCATCGTCAAAGGGATCTCCCACAGTTGTGACTTGTCTGCTTCAGCTGCAGATATAGGCCAGGGATGGGATGGAAACAGTGGAAGGAAGTGGAGATTATAACCAGAACAGTAGACAGTGACCTCCATGCTCTTAATAGCAATTCTCCACTGAAACTGAGTAGGTCAATATAGTGAGTAACACTGCCATAGCAGAGGGAGACAGTAATTGAACACCTTCATTGTTGTAGTTAGTAGAGTAGTCTGTGGAGTAAATATCTGGATTCAGAATTAAAACAGAAACAATAATAGTGGCAAGTAGTGCAGACAATACGAAAGAGCAATAATACAGTCATGACTGGTTTATAGAAAACAAAATCTGGACATTGACACTCACCAGGAACACAAATGAAAGCCAAGAAGGGATAATAAAAGTATTGAATAACCAGAAGAGCGTAATCGTGCTGCGATGATAATGACAATCAATCAAATGCGGAAAGAGACCAAACATAATCAGATAAGCTCCTGTCTATTGTTGGAACATTCCAGTCTAATGTTCTCAGATTCTGATCCATTGTTGGACCATTCCAGTCTAATGTTCTCAGATTCTGATGTCTCCTCCCACTCTCTCTGGATCTGCTGTCGTTGATGCTCCCGCTCATGTTGTAGGTTAACACATTGAATGGAGCCCATTTATCATTAAAAGAGTGAAACCCTCCACTGGGATAATTAGAAACCATGGAGATTGGCATTAATCGCAGTCACTGAACAAATAGGCTCAGTTGACCAGTTCCATACATCACTTTTCATTTACTGGTTTTGGATGGAATGGATGAGGATTGCTGAGGTATGGACCATAAATCTTTCAATCTTCTTAATCTTTCTTTCCTTGTATACGAGAGTATTAACAGAACACTGCAGAGGTCTATATATTTTCCACTCTTTTTATGCAGCCGATCTGTTATTTTATAACTGCCTCCTTTCATGAACAAAGTCGGGTGGGCAGGTTTGTAGATAGCTGAACACAAAGTATGGTACTTATTGACCAGTGTGAGGCTACTCCTGGTTTTAATGTCCTGTTGTCAAATCCTTTCATAACCTTGAGTCAGAGCATTGAGACTGCTGCTCAGGAACAGGCTGAAGCAATTCTGTCCCTATGGACCTCTAACAGAGGGATAAGAGAAGGCCATTCAGCCCATATTAGCCTGTTGCTACTTGAAAAGCTGGAAAGCTGGAATATTGGCACATTTTGCCAACAGAATCATTCAAAACAAAGAGATGTGTCGCTGCAGCTGTATGAAGTGTTACTGAGAGGGCACCTGGAGTACACTGTGTTGTCTGTGTGTCTGTAACTGAGAAAGGATGGACCTCCATGTGATACAGTTTACCGGCCGCTCGTAATCCACTGGTTGCTGCGTCATTTGATGTCTCAGGTCTGTAACACACGTACAGGAGGAGGCCATGAAGCCTTTTTTGTCTATTTCAGAGGGGCTGGAGGGGGCCATTCAGCCTCTCGACTCTATTACAGAGGGATAGGAGGAGGTCATTCAGCCTCTCCAGTCTATTACAGAGGGACAGGAGGAGGCCATTCAGCCTCTCAACCCCATTTAAGAGGGAGAGGAGGAGGCCATTCGGCCTCTCCAGTCTATTACAGAGGGACAGGAGGAGGCCATTCAGCCACTCGATCCTATTTCAGAGGGAGAGGAGGAGGCCATTCGGCCTCTCCAGTCTATTACAGAGGGACAGGAGGAGCCTATTCAGCCTCCCAAGCTGTTACAGAGGGGCAGGCAATGTTTATTTAACCTTCAAGGCTGTTACGCATACATATTAGTTTTTAACCAGTTGTGGAATCGGAAAACACTGATGTAAACATTAAAGTTCTAACTTTGAATAAGGCCAATTTTGAAAGTGTTAGCCGAGCCCTGTGAAAGGCTGATTGGAATACCCTCTTCACAGGTAAAGGGATGGTTGGAAAACGCAAGGCCATCAAAACTTGGTTTCAGAGAGCCCGGAGCCAACGTGTTCCTATTAGTGAGAGGCGCAAGGCTGGTGGGTGCAGGGAGTGCTGGATAGCTAGATATATTGATGCTCTGGTCAAGGTAAGGAAGTAGGCATATGTCAGGAAAACAGAGATGAGATCAAGTGAATCCCGAGAAGAGTATAAGGGCAGTAAATGTATAGTCAACGGGGAGCTCGGGCCAGAAAAATGTGGACATGAGATGGCTTTAGAAATCGGGTTAATGAGGCATTGAAGCAACTCTACACATCCTTTAATAGCAAAATATTAACGAGGGAGAAAATAGGGCACCTTAAAGATCAGTCAGGCTACCTACGTGTGGAACCATAGGAGATATTACAATGAGAGTTTGGACATTTTGAAACATATAAACGTGAACAAACTCCTGGGACCTGATCAGTTGTATCCCAAAAGTTTGTGGGAAGCTAGGAAAGAAATTGTTCAGCATTTTGCTGATATATTTTTAACATTGATTTCCACGGGTGGTATGTCAAAAGACTGGAGGGCTGCTAACATTATTTAAGAAATTAAGGAAAAACCAGGTAACTATACACCAGTGAGCATGACGTCAATGATAACTAAATTGTGGGAGGCGATTTTGAGGGAAACGATGTATATGTATTTTGAAGGCCAAGGACTGAAGAAGGCTTTGTACATTGGAGATCAGGTCTCACTGACTCGGTGTAATCTTTTGAGGAAGTGATGAAGATGATTGATGAAGACAGGCCAGTGTATGGTGTCTTTATGGGACTCAGTAAGAAAACCAAAATGGTCTACATGGTAGACTGGTTAGCAAGGTTAGACTGGCTGGGATCCAGGGAGAGCTCACCATTTAGATCCAAACTTTTCTTGAATATTGGAGACAGGGTGTGACAGTTGGCATTTGTTCATTAAACCTGGAGACCTGTGACCAGTGATGTGCCGCAAAGATCAATAGGGGGTCCACTGCCTTTTGTCACTGATACAAATCATTTACATTTGTGTATATGAAGTACGGTCAGTAAGTTTGTAGATGATTCCAAGTTTGGTGGTATATTCAACAGTGAAGAATGATATCTCAGAATATAATGGGACATTGATTAGGTGAGCTGAGGAGTGGCAGATGGAATTTATTTTAAATAAATGTGCGGTGTTGCATTTTGGCAAGAAAAATCAAGGCAAGACATTTAGGTAGGGTTCTGTCGAAAGTTGCCAGTCAAGGATAACTCCATAGAAATTATAGAATCCCTACAGTAAGGAAACAGGATTTTCGGCTCATCGAGGCCACACCATCCCTCTAAACAGTATCCCACTGGACAAACCCCTATCCTATCCCTCTGAGCCTACACTTCTGTGTCTTGTATTTTTCAGCAGTATCACTCTTCATTCATTTAAACCCCAATGAATAATCACCTCACAATTCCAGAGATTCTCAATAACACAACCCTTTCATCCCTGGAAGCTGGCTAATGAATCAACCTAGTTACTTGCTGCATCAGCTTGCTGACTTTGTGTTTCATACACAAGAACACTGCAATCCCTTTGTACTGTTCTTTTTCTGGAAGTCCTCTCCATTAAATAACAGCCTGCCTTTTGATTCTCAGTGTCATCCACAAACTCGGAAGTATATTGCACTCAACTCCCTCCTTCAGACTATCAGTATAGGGTGTAAATAACTGATGCCATCGGACTGATAGCTGTGGTCCTCCAGCAGATATACCATTATCATGAAGATCCATTAATCCTGACTCTCCGATTTCTATATGTTAAGCAATCATCATCCCATGTTAATACATTCTCCATCATCCTACGTCTTGTGTAAGTACTTTTATTTTGTAATATCTGGAGGAAAAACTCTGGAAAGCCTGGTGTCTAACTAGTCCCCTTTATCAAATTTGCTTGTTACATTCTCAGGCATCTCCAGAAGTACTTTGCATGATTTTACGGGCAAAATATAATTTCCCTTTCACAAAACCACACTGACTCTGCGTGAAGCTTTTCTAAATGTCCATGCTGGCCAGGTTTTCCAAATTCAGCTCGTCCCACCTGCTATCATTTGGCCCATATGCCTCTAAATGTTTCTCATCCATATATTTTTCCAAATGAGTTTTAAATATTTTAGCTGTACATGCATCTACCACTCTTCCTCTGGCAGCTCATTCCATACTCACACCACCCTCTGTGTAAAAACGTTGCCCCTGCGTCCCTTGTAAATTTTCCCTCTTTCACCTTAAACCTATGCCTTCTACGGCTGAACTCCCCCATCCTGTGGAAAAGACCTTGGCTATTCACCCTATCCATACCTCTCATGATTTTAGAAACTTCTATAATGTCATCTCTCAACCTTCTACACTCCATCCAATATAACTTCAAGGACAAACATTTAAAGATAAATACTGCAAATTTGAAACTATAGTAACATGACAGATAAACAATACTCACCCCAAACTTCATACCGTGATTTGTTTTTTTTCTCCCTATTACAATACTAAGGCAGCATGAAACACTTACTAGTGCCAATAAGAAGTCAAGCGCCTGATGTCCTTTGTCTAATGGTGGTGATGATCTCGACAGTGAAAACGTATTCCTGGCCAGATCTTTATAATGCCACATAGTCAACCTTCTCCCTCCCTTGACCTTGTGTGATTGTGTCTCCTTTATCTTGCACTCAATAGAGAGAACCCCTTTCCCCATTCACACATTAATTTAAACCCTTATATCACCTTCTCGTTCACCACTGCTAAAAGCCGGTTTATCTTTGCCACGCCCTCTTTTCCCTGTCACCTATCTCCCACCTCTGGCAAGGTATTAAAAAACCAAGTTTCCAATGCTTTTCAGTTGTGAAAAGTGTCACAATGGGCTTGAATTGCTAACTGTTTCTCTGTCTCTGCAGATGCTGACAGACCTGCTGAGTTTCTCCAGAAATGAATAGGCACAGAAAAAAATTTTCACAAAACAAATAACTATGGATACTGGTAATAAAAATACCAAAACTGCTTGAGAAACTGGGAGCTTTGTAGAGGGTCACTGGACCTGAAAGTTTAACACTACATTCATTCCAGAAGATGCTGCAACATCTTCAGCAATTTCTTCAGCAATTTCTGTTTTTGAACAATTTCCAAAGAAGTATGTCAAAGATGTTCAAACATCCTGTCCAGCATGGAGAGCCGTACACTGGGGACTGAACAGTAACGCATGGTGCACAAGTTCCTTGACTCTGAATGTACATAAGTCTGGCATCACTGACACTACAGAGCTCTTAATCATGGTCAGGGAGAAAAACAAGAGGGAAACACACTCACTTCAAATACGGAAAGTGACAGTGTGGAAGAGAAAAGATTTAGATCATTACTTTAAATGGATTGAGTTAAAGTAACAAATTAGAGGCGCGACACCAGGGAGAGGCCCTCAGCAGAATGAGAATATGACAATGCAAGTGTTACTGCATCAGAAACCAGGTTAGGTACAGAATAGAGGAATGATGGGTGAATGGGTCTCGGTTTGAACTGGGGGACAATCAGTAGAATTGAATTGTAGATATTGCAACTCAAACTGGGTTATCATTTGATGCTGTATTCAATGACAATCTGTAACATTTTCCCGACGATAATTCATCAGTCCACCATTACCATCAAGCCGATCCATGATTCAGTGATGAGTGTGGGTGAACATGCCAGGGTCGGAATCACGTGGACCTAAACCTGTTGACAACCCATTAAAGTTACCACACTTAACTGGTTAAATTCCGACCAGCAGATCTAATGTCTGATGGAGAGGGGAAATGATCCCAAGACGAACAGATCAGATCTAAGCTCTGTCGTCCTGCAAATCCAAACATAAAAGTCGATGGACTATTAAACAATTTACTGGAGGAGAGGACTCCACAAATATCCTTATCCTAAATATCGGAACAGCTCTGTACGTCAGTGAAAAATGTCAAGGATGTGGTGTCTGCACTATCCTCAGCCAGACGTGTTGAATGGATGATCCACCTCACATTCATCATGATTCCCAAGAATCACAGATGGCAGTGTTCAAACAATTCAATTCACTGTACGGTCATGAGGAAACAGCTGAACACTATAGATATGCCAAAGGCAATGGGCCCTGATCCCATTACTGCAATAGGACTGAAGACTTGCGCTGCACAGCAAGCCGTGCCCATGGGGAAGACGTTTCATTCCAGCTCCAACTCTGACATCTCCCTGGCAATGAAGAAAATTACTCAACTATGTCCAGTCCCTGAATAGGAGAATAATTACAATCTGACCAATTACCACACCCTCAGTCCCATCTCGACAGTCAAATTGTTGGCAACATTTTTTGATAGAGCTGTCAGTTCGCACCGAAATAATCAGGTCCGTGTGGTTCCCGATAGGTCCCCATGTGGAGATGGTGCTGCAGTGGACATATCATTGGATTACGAATCCAGAGCAGGCCAATGCTCTGGCAGCTGGTGGAAGTTAAAAATAATTAATAAAATATTGAGACCTAAAATCTGGTGTCAGTAATAGTGTCCAGTGTTGATTGTAAACATCGATCTCCTTCCCCAATGTACTTTCAGGAAGTGAATCTCCCGTGCTTTCTTGGTCTGGCCTCAAAGTGACTCCAGACACACAGACATGGTGTCTGAATTGGCCAAGTGAGACACTCAATAGTATCAAACTACTCTGAGGTCTTAAAGGATAAAACCTGACAGAACATCCGGCATCAACCTCGTTATCAGAAAAGGGAGTGGGAAACACAGTCCTGTTGACCCTGCAGAGACCTCCTTCCTAACATCTGAGAGCTTGTGACATTTACAGAGCTTTCCCACAGACTGCACAGAAACAACGGGAAAGGAGGAGGTCATTCAGCACATTGAGCTTTCCCCATGCGAGTTCATGGCCGAACATCTCCTCAATGCAGTTTTCCCCACACAATGTTCATGTCCCAAAATATGTTTAAACATTATGAAATATAATGCCTTCGGCCCATCAGTATATAGGGAGTTCTATGATAACGCTTGTTTATTAAGTATGATTTGACTGCAATGCGATTCGTGAACCATTTTCTATGAAGTGAAATATCATCCCTGCTTCCAATCTGTCACACCCTGTCAGAGTTTTATATATCTCACTGAGATCTCCACCCATTTTCCTAAAGCCCATAGAATACAGGCCGAGTCACCCCAAACTCTGCTCCCACAACTAACCTGTCATCCCAGAGATCAGTCTGTTCATCCTTCACTGCACTCCCTCAATGTCAGGTTTGCCCTTTATTAGGTAAGGACACCAAAACTGCACACAACACTGCACAATGTTCGAGATGGGGTCCCACCAAGGCCCTGTACAGTTGCAGTAAATGCTCTTGTATTCTAATTCCCCCTGAAATGAAGGTGAATAAACCATTTATCTTCCTACCTGCTTTCTGCTCCTGCAATATTGCTTTCAGTGACTGGTATACAGGGAGATCCAGATTCTTTTCAATGTTACAGCTCCCTACTTGTTGAGTCTATGCACACTGTATACAGCGTGCCAATGCCATTCCCAGCATTGACTTCCCTGTTCAGAACCCACTGCCCTACATGGAGTTGGAAAGCTGAGCAGAAATAAACAAAAATGCAGCTTAAGTTCATTTATTGATCAAATTTTTTCAACCAATCCCTTTTCAAATGATAGGCTGCCATTCAATTGACCCCATCAAAGTACACAACCCGTCATCTCTATTATTGCTCTCCATCTGCCAGGTATTTGCCCAGTCACTTGTCTCAACCACTTTGCAACCATTTTTACATCCTCCTCATCCACTGTCATTTAGTGCTGTCAGCAGACTTGGGAATATTGCAATTGAGCCCCTCAGCCAAAAATATGATGTGTATTAGGAATAGCTGGGTGCCAAATCTCAATCCTTTTTATATCCTCCAAGCCTTCCATTCAAAAAACATGGTTTTGTTTCTACTCACTGTTTCCTGGCAGCTCTCCCATTCTAACACCATGACCATATATTAGTCCCAGTCCCATAGGATTCGAATTTGCACAATAGGCTTGGGGCTTTATCAAAAAATCTTTCTGAGATTCCAATCGTATTGTGTTGATACCTTCGCCATAATTTTGCTCAAATCTTATTCCTATTTCATAAACCTCTGTTGACTTTGTCTATGCCTATTAATTTCAGTCCAATATTTTCTCTAAAACTTTTTAGTTGCTAATTTCATTCTATACCCTTTTTCTCACCAGACTAAAGTTCCCTAGTATTGCGAGGAAACTGCAGTATTTGCTCAATTGATCCGCTATTTCCCTGTCCTCAATTATCTGTTATCAGACTGTAAGAAAGCTGCCCCTTTTTTTTCTTAATTTTGCCATTGACGTATTTTCAGAAGATATTACAAGTTCATTCATATACACTTTGATAAGATATTCTTCAGAAACCCATCAATTCCTATCTTAAGCTACTGAATGATTGACCTTCCACAGCCATACAATCACAGAAGCACAGACTCTGTACTATCAGAAATACAGCACGGTCTACATTAGCCCCACTTTCCAACACAAAACCCGTCGCTGTGAATCTTATGGCATTTCAAGTGCACATCAATGTATTTTCTAATGGTTTTGAGGTTACCATGACAATTCCCCTCTCACGAAGTGCATCCCAGACCCCAACACACTTTGGGTGAAAAACAGTCCTCAAATCCTCATTAAACCTCAAATCCTTCACTTTGATTAAAAGGACCAGCTGCTAACTATCCACCCCATTCATGTCCCTTGTAATCTTATCCACCTGATTCACGTCCCTCTTAGCCTTCCCTGCTCCAAACTAAACAACCCGAGCTTACCCTACCTCTCTCCATAGCTGATATGCTCCATCACAGGGAACATCCTGGTGAATCTCCTCTGTACCCCCTTCAGTGCAATCACATCCTGCCTGTAATGTAGTTCCCAGAACTACACACAGTATTCCATCTTGGCTAACAAAAGTTCCTCATAGCTCTTATAATCTATGCTTCAATGTGTGAAGGCTGTGTTTACTCTCCCATACGCTTTCTCAAAATTGTGTGTTACCCTGTCCAGCCACATTCAGGGATGTGTGGAGTAGCACCCTCTGACCTTCCTAGTGTGCTGCCATTCATTGAGTCCTCCCCTGCCTGGTTCCTTCTTCCAAAGTGCATCACCTCATATTTATCAGGGTTATGTTCCATCTGCCATTGATGTGACCATCTGACCATTCCATCTGTATCTTCCTGTAACGTAAGGAAGACTCCTCACTGCCAACTAACCGGCCAATCTTTGTATCAAACACAAACTTACTTATGACATCCCCCACCCCTCGTCCATATTCACAGCTGCATCCTTTATGATAATGTTTAAAATCACAAAACATCAGCTTATTTATGTGGATTCTAGTGTCCAATGGTGTACCACGGGGATCAGTGTTGTGTCTCTTAATATTTGTGATTCGGAGGTGGCACCAGCTTTCGAAGTGCTTTATTAAAGCGCACAACCACCTGATGAAGCAGCAGCGCTTCGAAATCTCGTGCCTCAACATAAACCTTTTTGGACAATAACCTGGTGTTATGCAATTGTTAACTTTGTCCACCCCAGTCCAACACCAACACATCCGAATCACAAATATTAAGAGACACAGCACTGATCCTTGTGGTACACCACTGGACACTAGCCTCCAAACACAAACATCCTTCTATCACCACCCTTTGTCTGCTACCACTAAAGTTGATTTGGTTGCAACTTTGCAAATCAATAATGATTCCTACCTGTTCCCTGGTTATTCTGTTCCACTGGACACTCTTTTAGAATATCTGGGGGTTCTCACTGATCTTGCCTGCCAGTAGATTTCCGTGTTAATTAGTCCCCTCCAAGTGATGAATTTCCTCCTTATTGCAGATTTAACTGGCCTGTCCCAGATCCTGCCATTATTTGCCTTTCATGTGGAATAGAAAGCGAGGGAAGAGTTCTGTTCATTTCCAACTTGTCATATGTTTTGTGAATTTTCAAAATTTCACTGTGACCCAGCTCTCATTCTTTGAATCTCTAGAGAACACAGGCCGAGTTTCCTCATCAGGCAATCTCACCATCTGAGGATTAATCTGGAGAATGTCCATTGCACTTTCTCTGTGGTCAGTATATTCTTTCTGAGATTCAGTCACCAAAACTGTGCACAATACTCCAGGTATAGTCCTATCAACATGCTGTGAAACTGCTTCAATATGTCTTTACATCAATGTTCTGACTCTCTTAAATGAAGGCAAACCAAACTTTAACTTTCCACATACATATATTCCTCAAAACACCCTTCACATTCATTGCATTTATGGACTCACTGAGATCTTATAGAAACCCTTCCGAAAATCCAATATCTACAACTTCTACTGGTTTCCCATTATCTATGTTGTAAGAAACAACTTCAAACAATTCCGAAGTTTATCAAGTATGATTTCTCTACCAGAAACGCATGCTGATTCTCTCCATTGTTGCTGTTAATTTCGAAATATCAAAAATGTCATCCTGTGTAATAGATTCCAACAGTTTCCCAACAAATTAATTGGTCTGCAGTTCTCCACACTATGTCTTCTTCCTGTTGTAGCTGTTTGGATCCCTTCCATTCATCTATAGTGCTTGGTTCACATTTGTCCACAATAGTTTCTGGCCTCTGCAGAATGTACAGGGAAACAAAACACAGTCATCGACAGTGCAATTATTACTACTGTTGGTGATTTATTTCTGACGTTTTGATGGGAAGTACATCTGTTTCGTTAGACTTAGCAATGTTCAATCCAGCTACATGTTCAAGTACTACCTTGTTACTGATATGAATTGACTTTATGTCTTTAGCTCCAGAAGGCCGATATGGTCACTTGGAATTACTGGGTGATTTCCTGGATATTACTCCATGAAGACAGATGCAAAGTAATTGGTTAATTTTTTGGCCATTTCCCTGTTCTCCACAATAACCTCTCCTCTCCCAATTACAAATTTCCACATTTGACCTTGGTTTTATTTTGTTTCCTTTGAAATATAGATCGTAGATTGATGCAGTCTTTGTGCTCCTGTTAGCAGGCACGCTCTCTTTTTGATTTCCTTATCAGTTTCATGGCCTTCCTTTTCTGGATCATAAATTTCTGAGAATTCACAGGTTTCCACAATATCTGGAATTCTTCTGAAGTCACTTCCTATGATTAATAAATTTTCCAATTTGTGATGTTAACCATCATTGAGTCGCTTTCTCACTTTTTGGTGTTTGTACCTGAAATAAATAGATGTATTTTTCAGACTTTGCATTATTTCTAAAACCTCCTGGTCCTGACCAGATATATTCAGGAACACTGCAGGAGGACAGATAAGAAATTGCGGGAGCCCTGGTTGGTTATTTTCCATCATCTCTGGCCAACGAGTCAGGTCCCAGAAGGCTAGAAGAAAGGCTACAAAGGTAAACCTGGGAACTAAAGACCAGAAAACCTACAATTCTAGTGGGTAAGTTACTTGAGAAGATTGGGAGAGATTGGATATACGTGCATTTGGAAAGACAGGATGCGATTCGGAGTATGATTAGAATGGTGCTGGAAAAGCAGAGGAGGTCAGGCAGCATCCGAGGAGCAAGAAAATCGATGTTTTAGGCAAAAACCCTTCATCAAATTCAGCATGGCTTTGTGCTTGGGAGATCATGATTCGTAAATTTGTTGGAGTTCTTTAATGAAGTGACCAGCATCGCTGCGGAGGACAGGGTGGTATACGTAGTCTATATGGATTCCAGTAAGGCCTTCAATAAGGTTCCACATATTCCACTGCTCTGGAAGGTTAGAACATATGGAATTGAGGGGGAGCTGGCAAATTAGGTACAAAACTAGCTTGATGGTAGGAAGCAGAGGGCAATACTGAAAAAATGCTGATCAGACTGGAGGCCTATGTCTAGTGGAATGCCTCAGTGGCTGGGACCACTGTATATTACATATATCTATGATTTAGATGAGAATGTACAGGCATGATTTGTAAGTTTGAAGACGGCACTAAAACAGGCGGTATCATGGAGAGTGAGGAAGGTTATCATAAGTTTCAGAAATTACAGCAGTACTTTGATCAGCTGGGGAAGTCGGCTGAGAATTTGCAAATGGATTTTAATATAGATCAGTGTAAGTTCTTGCATTTTAGAAAGTCAAATCAAGGTTGGAGTTTCATGGTGAATGGTTGGGACCTAAGGAGTGTAATGGAACAGAGGGATCTTGGATTTCAGGTGCATGGTTCTCTGAAAGTTGATTCAGAGGTAGACAGGGCAGTGAAGAAAGCTTTTGGCACACTGGCCTTAATCAGTGTATTTCACTGAGTATCAAAATTAGAGAGTTATGTTGCAGTTATACAGGATGCTGCTGAGGCCATATTAGTAGCGTTACGTTCAGTTTTCTTCACTTTGCTATAGGAAGGATGTTATTAAACTGGAAAGAATGCAGAAAAAAATTATAAGGATGTTGCTAAGGACTCAATGGACTGAGTTATAGGGAGAGGTTGGACAAACTCGGACTTTTTACTTTTGTGTGTGTGAGACTGAGGGAGGATCATATTGAAGTCTGGAAGATCATGACAGTCATTGATAGAGTGAATGAACCCAGTTTTGTTTTTCCCCAGGGTTGGGCAATCACAGACTAGAGAGCATCAGTTTAACGTCAGAGCGGAAAGAATAAAAGGGAACCTGAGGAACAACCTTTTTACACACAGGGAACACATATGGAATGAGCTACCAGGGGAAGTGATTGAGGCGGATACATTAACAATCTTTAAAAGGTATTTGGACAAAAACACGAATAGGAAAGGATTAGAAGGATGCAGGGCAATGGCAGGGAAAATGCGGTTAGCGTGGATGGACATTTTGGTCGGAAAGGACAGTTTGGGCTGAAGGGCCTGTCTCCATGCTGTCGGACTCTATGACTCTAACATCCATTGCTTGTCTCCCACTGAATTTTATATTGTACTTTCCTGATTCATTGGAGCTATCTTGACCCATTAGCCTCCAGTCTTCCATGATGTTAAAGTAGAAAGTTCAAGCTTTCTATATAGTACGCATATGCCGTGTAAAATGCACCTTTTAATGTTATTATTCCTTAAAAGGTGCTTCAGGTTATTAATTCGTCATTCTGACCACACAATACCAAATCCAAAATAACCTGCTCTCTAGTTTGCTTCACAACATACTCTTCAACCCATCTCATATACACTTATGGAATTTATTTTTCACAACATGAGCACTTAGTTAACGCAGTTTAGATGCAACTTGAGACCATCCAATAAGATTGCAGTATCCACAATACTTGCCTATCTAATTTCCGGAGCATATGATGCTGAAAATTTTCTGCTAGTGTTTTGTTTTTGATATATAACGCACCGTGGGCGGCACGGTGGCACAGTGGTTAGCACTGCTGCCTCACAGCACCAGAGACCCGGGTTCAATTCCCGCCTGAGGCGACTGACTGTGTGGAGTTTGCACATTCTCACCGTGTCTGCGTGGGTTTCCTCCGGGTGCTCCGGTTTCCTCCCACAGTCCAAAGATGTGCAGGTCAGGTGAATTGGCTATGCTAAATTGCTCATAGTGTTAGGTAAGGGGTAGATGTAGGGGTATGGGTGGGTTGCGCTTCGGCGGGGCGGTGTGGACTTGTTGGGCCGAAGGGCCTGTTTCCACACTGTAAGTAATCTAATCTAATATTTGTTTCTCCTTGCTATCTGTAAGCTCGACCTAAACTGATTCTGTAGAAGCTGAGGGAAAGGTCTCTGTCATTATTAGTGACAGATTTGGACAAGACATTCGGGGAGCCTCACCTCGATGCTGAGATGATCTGAAGAAATGTCCTGCAACAAAGGATAAGCATCGATATCCTCCCCACTCTGTCAGGATAAGAGTTACCTTATACTCTCTGTTCGCTCACACTACCCCCGAACAAGGTTCAGGCTCTATTTTCAGATAAGTCTCAGGCACTACCACTCTCACTATTGAATTCAGTAACTTTCTTCCTCATTTTCTCTGTCACCTACGCAATACCCACCACACTAATAATACCATATGGATTCAAAACTGTCGACTGACCCATTCCAGACACCTCACAATTTCCCCCAACTACACCAGCACTAACAGCAGGGTCAACCATTCCCACTCTCCCTCTCCCACCCTTCTTTTCTCCCATTTCAGGAGGAAGAGCCTGGAATCGGCAGAAAGGCAAAGCCGTCTGGTGGAGTGCCCGATATCCACTCCCACACCCCCTCCCCTTGCCATGTGGGTAGGACACTGGTACAAGCCAGAGAGGACAGGGACGCCTCGCGTGCAGATTCTGAAACATCCACGTCCCACCGACCGATTAAGGAGCAATGTTCAGTAAAAGACAATTCTCACTTTAAACCCACTAGCAGTTCCAACAACAGTCATTTCACATCCAAAAAAAAAACACAGATACCTCATTGCACAGAGACGCAGACACAGAAATACACAGAAGTTTTGGTAAACACCCCAATATACAAACACACACAATACTTATAAGGAGATAGGCATACACATAGGTAGAAACACACAGAGACATATACAGTCACATACAAATAGACACAAACACAGATAGAAACACACAGGCTGATACACAGTCAGACAGACATAGAGACACAAACACACAGATAACAAGCACATGGACACACACATGTGTATATACACACACATAGATACACACACACAGGCACACACACACGCGCACACAAGCACACACAGACAGACACACAGAGGAACAGAAACTAGTGTCATTAAGATGCAAATCGATATGCTTCGGATTTGTAAGGGAATCAAGGATTCTAGGAAGAAGGCAGAAGATTGAGGTTGAAGTACATATAAGAAATTATTGAACGGAAATTTAGACTCCATGGGCCGAATGGCCTCATTCTACTCCTTGCTTTAATGTTCTTGTAGTATTATGCTATCAGGTATTCTCTTTCTGAGACAGTAGCAGAGGCTGGGTTAGGAACATATTTGATTGGAAAGGGTCAGCAGGAATGTGGGACAGGTTTGAAGTCCGGAATGCTTTATGTTTATTCCTAACTATTGTGTCCTTATGTCTGAAAAGAGATGGTGATTTGATGTTCAGTTAACACAGTTTTAAAATAACGGGTCTTACAATGAAATAAGGACATCCCTTTCACTTTAGTGTTGTGCTACCTGTGATGTCCTCATCCTTAGGGAGCAGTGAAGACTCGGTTATTGAAGATATTCAGTGCTGAGCTTGACTGATCTTTGCTGGACAGTAGAATCAATGTTTATTGGGAACAGACAGGAGACGGATAGTCAGACACACTCGGATTAGTTATGAGCATTCTGAATGGTACAGCCGAATGGCCAACTGCTGCCCCCTACTCAATGTGTTGTTCCCTCAATCAACCCTCGATGCTGTTACAGAAATATACTGCTGTCCCTACCCCATGTGTTTTCGCTCAATCCAGCCCTCGTTGCTGTTACAAAGTAGGGAACCACCCCTTTCAATCATCCCTTTCATTCCTGAAGAAGGGCTTATGCCCGAAACGTCGATTCTCCTGTTCCTTGGATGCTGCCTGACCTGCTGCGCTTTTCCAGCAACACATTTTCAGCTCTGATCTCCAGCATCTGCAGTCCTCACTTTCTCCACCCCTTTCAATCAGGCAGGATCGTTACAATGAGACGGGAGAAGACCATTCTGCCCCTCGAAGAAGTTACGCAGGAATAGAGAATGAAGTAATTCAGCTTGTTGAGTACACTACACAGCCCAGGAGGAGACCTTTTAACCAACCTTAGGTGCTACACAGGAACAGAGAAGCGTCGCTAATATGAAGTAGCGAGTAGAGATAAATGCTTATTTTCAGGTTGCAAAGCTGTAACTTGTGTAGTGCTCTAGAGATCACTGTGGGATCATCAATGACAAATAATCTGTATCAAAGTTCTGGAGGAAGGGACTGAATGGCGTGAAGCTCAATTAGTGCATCACCAAGATGATCGTTCAAGATGTCGTCAAATGGAGATATTGAGTCTGCAATGTGATACACACAGGGAAGGTTAATGAGCAAACCTTCAGCAGAAAGAACATAAGGTGAGTTGTCTGCTGTGGCTGGAAGGATAAAACAATGGCAAACAATTTAAATGGAGAGAGATTGCAGAACTCTGTGATACAGGCAGTTTTCATGTCCCTGGGACATGAATCATATGAAGTCAGTCTGCAGATGCAGCAAGTGATTTGGAAAGTAAGTGGAATGATGCTGTTTCTGGCAAAGGTTATCACGTTTAATGAGGAATGTTTTACTGCATCTGAACGGGGCATTGCTGAGACCACATCGGATACACTGTGTGCAGTTTTGATCACCTAACCTTAAAAAAAAGATATATTTCTTTCAGAAGATTTTGATAGGTGTTTTCCTTCACACATTCCTGGAAGGAAGGCCTTTTGTTTTGGGAGATTATCAATTGTGATCTGAGATGAGAAATCTTCTTGAACCATACATGACTTTCTGAAAGGTGTTTCAGCTGGATGCATGTTTCCTCTTCTTAAGGAGTTTAAAGCTCGAGAATAATTTTAAGAACAAAATGTATTGACATCAACACACGTATTATATAGACATCGACCGATATTTACAAATTACACAGACGCATATAAACATGTCATCAGATGATAAAGTATGGTCTTGTTTTCTAATGAAAGGTACTGTGTACAACAACAGCGATGATGCACCTGCATATCGCCCATTATCATCCGTTACAGAGAATGCTCCAGTAGAGCACATATGGCCCAGTTTGATGTTCAGTTGACATTATTGTATGGTTCAACATAGAGAGGGAGAAAAATGTTCCCTGCCTGAAAAGCAGCAGCTGATTGATCCCTCTCTCTTGCTTTGTCCAGCCGATATTAAAATGTGAGACCATAAAATCCCTGAGTTATCTTCAGCACTTGTGAAGGATTCCTAGTGAGAACTCATTGGAATCTCTCCACTGAATGAAGCAAAGGGAGTTCAGCCAAATCCAACTGTTTCACAAATAAATCCCATTACCAGCACCTGTGTGAGCAGAATAATTTCAAAGGCAGAAGAACATTTGGGACACTCTATCTTTTACCATTTGTTGTGCGTTCAACTTCCTGCATTTCACATTTTTCTCAAAAATGACCCAGTCTGAGTCCTATACAATTGATCATATCACTAAGCTGGCTACACTTAAAATTTGTTGTAACCAGTGGAGGAGTGGGCCTGGAAAAGAACACAGTGACCCTCCAACATTTGTCGGAACACGAATGAGAAATTCTTATTGGACTGTTCAAGTGGGAATTCCTTTTACAAAACGTTTGTGGTGCCTGGATGTTTGAATTTGTTCAAAGTTGTGCTGTATTCAAACATTTGACAGAGAAGTGCATGTAGGAAAATTGTATACAGACAGAAAAGTGCTGCTGAAACCACAATCAGAGCAGCTACGATCTTAGTGCCTTGTGGAACAGTAACAACGTGTCTAATGACCCACTCCTGCTCCACGGTCCTATGTTCCTATGTTCAATTCAGCCCCTCAAATCTCCTGCACTGGTGCTGACTGGGGTATCTTGCTCCAAATGCCTGGTCCACAGTAACACAGGATCTCATTCATTCCCTCCAGGCTGTCACACATAGTTTGGGGTGGGTTGGAAAATGTTACTTCAAAACCCAGGCTGGGTTCGAAAGACAACTCTGGTCTCTTTAAAGAGTGTCTCCTCTCTGAAACTTATGCTTCATTTGTTGGTCATGGTATAGACCAAAATTCACTGTGAATTCAGCCCCCAGACCTCTCTAAGTGATGACTCATAAAGTACTTTGCTCTCTCTGATTAGAATGTTCAAGAACAGAAGGTGCAGAAAAATTACAACCATTAACTTTGTAATTATAGAATATGAGAACATAAGGAACCGGATCAGGTAGTTCGGATAATCAAGACATTGTATACAATCGTGGCCGATCTACTGTTCGCATTAACTCATCTTTAATGTCCATTTCTTCGCACCCCCTCAGCTCTCTGACAGTTCAAAAATCCATCTATCGCCTTTGTAAATACTTTCAGTGATGTAGCTCCCCTCGCTCTCGAGACAAGTTAATTCCTGACATTCACTACCCTCTGTGAGAGGAAAACACTCTCCACACAGACACTGTCACCTATTGATATGAACAAGAGGGAAACACAGGGGCTCAGCAAAGAGTGAGTAGCTTTGATATCAAGGCAGTATTTGACTGAGCATCTCATCGGAAGCGCCACCTTATTTGAGCTAAATGGGAATCAGGTGCCCCCTTCCCACTGGCTGGGGTCTTTCAGAGCACAAAGGAAGATATCTGTGGGTAGGGGCCGAAAATCTTCTCAGTCCCGGGACATCTCTTCAGGAGATCCTCAGGGTAGCTTCCTCAGCACAAACATCTTCAGCTGCTTCATCAATGTCTTTCCCCATCATAAGACCGGAGGTGGGCATGGTCACTGAGGGTTACACAATGTTCAGAACATTTTGTCCCCCATCAGCTCCTGATGCAGTCTGTGTCCGTGTTCAGTAAGACCCGGACAGCATTCAGGCTTGTGCTGTTATACTGTCTGTAACATTCATGTAATAGTCCTGTCAGACACAATTAAAAGAGGAGCTCATTCAACATCGTAAGCTGGTTACATACAGAAATGTGGAAGCCATTCAGCCCATCGAAACTACAGAACAAGAAGAGGGACAGCGCATTCAATATTCCTGCTTGTTCCACAGAAAGAGAAGGGGTCTGGTCAGAACATCGAGCTGTTGAACAAAATCAGGTAGAGTCCAATCAGACCCTTGAACCTGTTCCATAGGACCTGGAGGAGGCCATTCAGCCCCACGAGATTGCTATATATGAACAGGAGGGTGTCATTGATGTGGTAAAAACAATGACTGCAGATGCTGGAAAGCAAATACTGGATTAGTGGTGCTGGAAGAGCACAGCAGTTCAGGCAGCATCCAACGAGCAGCGAAATCGACGTTTCGGGCAAAAGCCCTTCATCAGGGTGTCATTGATGTTCCAATACAACAAACCAATGTAGTAGAGACTGCACTCATGGATGGCTGTACGAGGTTCCTCGTGGGTCCATTGCCAGTGGAACGTCTGCTACTTTAAAGTGGTTTGCTGGCAGTGAGGAGGGAAGCCAGATGTTTTGTATCAAGTCTCATAGAGGCATCTTCCATCTCTGAGTAGACAGACCCATGTTCTCCATGGAGTTCAGAAGATGATGGGAATAGTTAACTGTTTTAGAGTGAAGGTATTGTGGCTGCTGTCAGGAGTTTGGATAACGTGATGTTCAGTGTAGGATCACACACCAAATGCACTACATTCAAAGTCTGACACTCTCTCTCTCTCTCTCTCTCTTTCTCTCTCTCTCTCTATCGATATAGGGAGTAGGGGTGGGGTGAGGGGAACGACCACAGAGGCTCTTGTAACCCGAGTAAAAACAAACCATGGATTTTATCACTGTATCGATGTCTATTTAGAACATCATGAGAGACTGTCCATTCCCCTTAAATTTCTGTGCAATCATCTTTTATTCTCTCACAGCGCGAGAGATTAATCTTCATTCACCCCTCATTTTAATACCATCCCAGGGATTAGTCTGGTGAAAAAAAAACTTTGCACTCTCCCTGTGGCAGGGCGATTTTTTTTTATAAAGGAAAGAAAATCTGTCCACAATCTCCCAAAGACTGCCTCAGCAACACTCTTAGGTTTGATCACAATAATTCCTTTTCCTCACCAAGACATCTCTGTTTCTTTCCTATGGCGTAAAAAGCCTTTCCTTCTCGCTACACTGCGCCTGACGTGGAATTTAAAAGCTCCTTATATCTATATGTGAGCATCAACAAAGCCAACACCAGAGATGCTATGGGAGATGCACATCACACTCAGGGAAAAACGAAGAAAGAATGCACTTGAAATAAGGAATGGCCACCACAAAGGTATACAGGAAAGCCACACACACAGGCCAAGTCCTGAACTATGAAAGCAACCATCCCAACACACACAAAAGAAGTTGCATCAAGATACTGTTCGAAAGGGTCACAACACACTGCAGTACACTAGAACTGCAAAAAGAGGAAGAACACTTATACAATGTATTCACCAAAAACGGATACCCCCGCAATTTCATCAACAGATGCCTAAGGGAAAGATAATGGAATGAGGACATGCCGCACCCCAAAGGACTTGCCACACTACCATACATCAAGAGCATTTGCGATCTGACATCCAGACTACTGCGACCACTAGGACTCATAACAGCACACAAATCAACAGCCACTCTCAGACAACAACTCGCCAGAATGAAGGACTCGATACCCAGCATGAGCAAAACCAACGTAATGTACAAAATCCCATGCAAGGACTGCACAAAACACTACATAGGACAAACAGGCCGCATCCATGAACACCAACTATCCATGAAACGACACGACCAGCTATGCTTCGTAGCCACACACGCAGATGACAAGCAACATGATTTCGACTGGGACAATACTACTAATATAGGACAAGCCAAACAGAGAACAGCCAGGGAATTCCTAGAGGCATGGCACTCATCCACAGATTCAATCAATAAGCACATCGACCTGGACCCAATATACCAGCCACTGCAGCGGACAGCTGGAACTGACAACCAGAAGCAGCAGATACAAATCACTATAAATGCCAGAGGAAACATCACAGAAGCGCTTCACAGGAGGCTCCCAAGCTCTGAGGATGTCCCCTAGACAGGGGACGAAACATCTGCAACAAAAATTCCCAGCTCGGCGAACAGAACTACAACAACGGGCACCCGAGCTAAAAATCTTCTCACAAACTTTGAAAATGCTTTATGTTTATTGGAACATAAATATGCTTCTCTCTTTATAAATGGAAACATTTATCCTGTAACTATTGCTCAGTTATTACAATATCAGTAAAACATTGAGAGAACGTTTATAGTCCATGACTGACAAGAAAATGTGCCTCAAAGAGTGTGGGATTATAACGGATAGACGGTATGGATATATTAACAGAGAATTGTACCTTAGATACAACGAGGACTGCAGATGCTGGAGAATTCAGTGTAGATAAAGTGTGGCGGCGGAAAAGGCACAGCACGTCAGGCAGCATCCGAGGAGCAAGAGAGTCAACATTTCACGCAGGACCCTTCTTCAGGACTGGGGAGGGGGAAGGGGGATGAAAGACAAATCGGTGGTGGGAGTGAGGCTGAGGGAAAGGTAGGCAATAGGTGAATGAACGTGGGAGGTGATAGTGAAAGGTCGGTGGGGAGTACAGAGAGGATCATTAGGTCCCCTCGAGAGGGCTGACCTGAGTCATAAGGTTGGATCTGGGATCTGGGTTGGGGAGGGAAGATTTGCAAATTAATTAATCCAATGTTCATGCCATGCGTTTGTCGGCTCCCGAGGCAGAAGATGAGGTGTTCTTGGCAACATCCTGCTTAATCTCCTCTGAACCCTCTCCAGCTTAATAATATCAGTCCAATAACAGAACGCCACAGAGTACTATAGAAGAGGATTTATCAATGTCCAGCGCAATCTCAGCATGATTTCCCAAATTGCAAAATCAATGGTCTGAGCAATAAAGGCACCTTAATCAGTCTGTCTATATGCTGCAAAGAAATGGACCCGTACCCCGGCTCCCGCTTTTCTACAGCACTATCACTGCACTACCATTAAATATATCAGCCCTCCCCTTGTTTGTTTGACCAAAATGCAATACCTCACATTTATCCAAGTTAAAATCCATCTGCCACACCTCAGCCCAGTGAGTGATATTACTGCCCCCTCCCCACCCTTCAGATTTAGAAGACCCTCCCTCTCTATAAGGCCTACGAACACCAGCCTTGACTTTCCCAAAACGCAGAGCTTGGTTTGTCTTGCGCAGGCATAGGGTAGAGTGGGTAAGGAGAGTCTGGAAAGGAAACAGTTGCCTTGTATCAATGGATCATTTTAGGGATAGGGAAGCCACATGTTATAAGTTGGAAATAGTGACCAGTGTTTGTTGTGCTCTTTCGCCATCTTACGCCATCTAGTATTGGGATTGTACAAGATAATACATGGCTTGGAAAGGGTGGATGCTAGGAAATCGTTTCCGTTAGGTGAGGAGACTCGAACCCGTGGACGCAGCCGTAGAATTAGAGGGGGTAAATTCAGAACAGAAATGCGGAGACATTTCTTCAGCCAGAGAGTGGTGGGCCTGTGGAATTCATTGCACTGTGGAGTGCAGTGGAGGCCGGGATGCTAAATGTCTTCAAGGCAGAGATTGATAGATTCTTGTTGTCTCGGGGAATTAAGGGCTACGGGGAGAATGCAGGTAAGTGGAGTTCAAGTGCCCAGCTGCCATGATTGAATGGCAGAATGGACTTGATGGGCCGAATGGCCTTACTTCCACTCCTATGTCTTATGGTCTTATGGTCTTATGTTTCAGGATACTTCATAGTGCAGACTGTGTTTACAGGATTTCTTTCCCAAATATTGCAGATTATAGACAATAGCCATTTAAGCTGGAAATCATAGCCAAGCAATTAAAGATGTTCATAGTTTATCTCAATAGCAAAGCACATGATCTCAACATCCTACAGTTGAGGCTAATAACTTTAATTTGTTTAACCATGAGAAAAGTTGCCTGTGACTTTCAGTAATGATAATCAGAATTTAATAAATCCACACAGAGCTGAAACCTGACACTGAAAATATGACCCAATTTCTGGGCCTGGTTTAAGTCTTGTGTCGTGGATATCACCTCTGCTCATGTGCCAGAGTTCAGGATTCGATTCCAGTCAATGAACTTGTGGTAGTGTCACAATCTCTGGAACAGATGATCTGGATTCAAGTTCTGCCTGTTGTGGGGGTATGTCACAGCATGTCAGAACAGGCTGATGAACACACAGGGGAATCATGTTGCAGCTTTAGGGGCTATTGCTGAGTGGTGGTAGTGTCCCTACCTCTGAGCTTAAAGGTCGAAGATCAAATACCACAGAGATGTTTAACCCTATGTCGGAACTTAGATTAGATTTGCTGCAATGTGGAAACTGTTCCTTCAGTTCAACAAATCCACACTGACCCTCCGAGGAGCAACCCATCCAGATCCATTTCCCTCTGATTAATGCACCTAACTCTATGGACAATTTAGCATGGCCAATCTACCTGACCTGGATTATGGGAGGAAACCAGAACACCTGGAAGAAGCCCACGCAGACACTGCGCAAACTCCACAAAGACAGTCACCCAAGGCTGGAACACGTTGAATAAAATGGTTTTAGAATTGTGACTTGATAAAACGAAAGGTTGTAAGTATTAAATTTCTGAATTTTGGCCAGTGAAAACTGAAAACACAGCGATTCGTGTTGACTGGAGTCACATCTGCACTTTCTAGAGCGTTATGAAATCATGAGAAGGATGAATAGTCAAGGTTTATTTCCCAGGGTAGGGCTGTCCGAAACTACAGGGCATAGGTTTAAGGTGGGAAGAGAAAGATTAAGAGGGACCTAAATGTCAACATTACCACGCAGAGGGTGGTGTGATTATGAAATGAACTGCCAGAGGAAGTGTTGGAGACTGGTACAAGCACAACATTTAAAAGGCATGGGTATATTAATAGGAAGGGTTTAGAGGGATATGGGACAAATATGGCAAATAAGATGAGATTAATTCAGAATATTGGGCTGGCTTGGATGAGTTGAAGGAACTCTCTCTCGGCTGTACATCTCCACGATTTGTTAATTCAATTGATCAAGGTCACTTTGCAATCTTAGACTATTAACCATTATACAAACCCCATCCAATATACAACCAATCCTGACGTAATATTTAAATTTGCTAATCACGCCTTCTGTAATTCTCATCTAAATCATTAATATAAATGAAACAAAAACGTGAATCCAACACATGTGCTTCACGACTGGTCCCATGTTTCCAGTTCGAGAAACAACCCTCTACGAGCACCCTATCTCCAGCCATTAAAAAGGTACATACACAGAAACATACGCACACAACCCTCCACCAACACCCTGTATCCTGCCATTAAACAGTTTTACAGAGAAACACAGACACACAAACCTCCAACACTACTCAATCTCTCGCCATTTAGCAGATATGCACAGAAACACACGCACAAATCTCCACCACCACCCTGTCTCTTGCCATTAAACAGATGTAAACAGAAAGGCAGGCACACACACACACACTTCACCACTACTGTCTTCTGTCATTAAAGAGATATATGCAGAAACAACCACACACGAACCCAACCCTCCACCACTACCCTGTCTTCTGCAATTAAGCAGATATACACAGAAACACGCACATGCATCCATCCACCACTACCCATCTCCTGCCGTTAAACATGTATATGCAGAAATACACAGATACAACCCTCCCCACCACCCTGTCTCCAGCCATTAAACAGATCTAAACAGAAACACACACACAACCCTCAACCACCACCCTGACCCCTGACATTAAGCAGATAGACACAGAAACATACACACAAAACCCTCAACCACCAACCTGTCTCCTGCCATTAAACAGATATGCACAGAAACACACACACACCCTCCAACACCCTCCTGTCTCCTGCCATTATACAGTTATACACAGAAACACGCACAGAAAACTTACCACCACCACCCTGTCTACTGTCATTAAGAAGATATATACAGAAACACACACACAACCCTTCACCACCACCCTGGCTCCTGTCATTAAACAGATATACACAGAAACACACATGCACAGCCCTCCATGTCCACCCTGTGCCCTGCCATTAAGCAGATATACACAGAAACACACAACACATGCACACAGAGCCATATTGAGACACAGACAGGAGAGAGATCATTTTTGATTGAAACATGGATCAAGATTTACAGTGGGAAGGGGGGAATTGTTTTGAGAAACATATCAGGATGGAGCGAACAGCAAAGTAGACTTCATGGGCTAAATGGCCTTATTTCAATTTCCTATGCTGTGTGGCCTTAAGACGGCAGGAATATTTTCCCAAGTATGCAATGGAGGCTGAGTTTGATAAATACTTTACTGAAGGGTCAATTGGACTGTGGGATAGGTTTGAGGGGCTGCAAGGTCTACATCTGTTCCTATTTGTTGTCCCCTTATTTCTGAAAAGAGGAAGTGACTTGCTGTGAGGTTAACACACTTTAAAATTAAAACATCTCCCATTTACACTTGAGATAGAGTTGTTTTTTCTCTCCTTCGGACTGTGCGATCTGTGGCACTGTCATCCCCATGGAACAGTGAAGTCTGGGTCATTGAAGATATTCAAGGCTGACCGTAACAGAACTTTGATGGACAGCAGAATCAATGTTTAATGGGAACAGACAGGAGAGGGGTGATCAGCTGCAATCAGACCAGCCATGATGTTTCTAAACTGAGCAGCAGGCTGGAGGGGCCGAATGGTCAACTGCCTCTCCTACCTCACACATTGTTCTGTCAATTGATCCATCGAGGCTCGTGCGAGATAAGGAGGAATGTCCCTTTCAGCCAGTCAGAATCGTTACAGTGAGACATGCTGAGGCCATTCTGCCCCTCTATGGAGATACACAGGAATAGAATGCAGTCTTTTAACCCATTGACTAAATTATACTGCAGAGGAGGAGGCCACACAACCTTTTTGGGCAGTTACATAGGAACAGGGGAACCGTGGTTAGCTAGCCAGAAATACAGATTACTGATAATTATTTGTTTCCAACTTGGAAAGCTATAACTAGTGGAATTCCTCAGGGATCAGTGTGTGTTTATCAACAGTTTACAATCTCGGTTAATGCCTTGAATGAAGTGGCTGAATGGATTGAAGATCAGTTTGCTCGTATATCAGGATAAACATTCAATAAGATGTCAAGTGGAGGCAGAACACCTGCAATGGGATACTGAGAGGGAGGTTAGTGAGTAAACCTGCGACAAAACAATCAGTACAATGTGAGTGACTGGAACTTTGTATTTTGGGGAAATGGCAAAACAGCAGTCAACAATTTAAATGGAGAGAGAATGCGAAACTTGGTGGTATAGAAGGATTTGTGCGTCTTAGTACATGAATCACATCAATTTACTCTGAAGATGCAGCAAGTGATTTGGAAGGTAAACAGAATGATGCTGTTTCGTGCAAGGGGTATCGGGTTTGGTCTTAACAATGTTTTTCTGTACCAGTACAAGGCATTGCTGAGAAAACATCTGATGTACTGTCTTAAGTTATGATTCCCTAAACTGATAAAAAAAGCAAAATTGCTTTCAAATCTTTCAAGGATGTTTCTCTTTACTCGGCGTTTTGATGAAGGCATTGTGTTATGAAGGATTGACAATTTAGGCCTGAGCTTGAGATATGTTCTTATTGACCATATAAGATCATGAGGAGAGTATAGCTGGTGAATACCTGATTGATCTTTCCTCTTGTGAGGGAGAATAAAACTGGGAAAGTAATTTAAGAATAAAACAGGTTCAAAGGAAAGGTCATTGGAACAAAAAACTTAACTATGATCACTCTTCATGCATGCTGACAGACCTGCTGAGCTTATCCAGCAATTTCTGTATTTGTTTAAGATTAGGACACATGCATTTTAACACACTTATTGTGAAGACATTAAACGCCTTATTTTTATATTACGCAGGAACATATAAACACATCTTTAAATCAAGTAGGATCAATTTTTGTTAATGAAGTGATTCTGTGCATGACAGCCCCATTGATGCACCTGCATGGAGCAGGGAATGTGATGAAGTCATACAGTTCAGACAATACACTAGAAGAGAGCACATGGTCCAGTTTGGGGTCGGATAACATTACTGATTCAACTCAGAGAGAGAAAAGTGTAACCTATCTGAGAAGGAATTGTCTATTGCTCCCTTTTGTTTCCCTGTCCCTCATCACAACAATGTTTGAGAGGTAAAACAAAAGCCTAGTCGGTTTTACCACTCATGAAGCATTACTGATGAGAATCTCCCCACTGCTTGAAAGAAAGGTAATTCAGACAAATCCAACTGTTCCAGGAAGGAATCACATTGTCAAAAGCTTGTGTGAGCAGAATAACTTCAGAAGTAATTATTCAGACTCGATAGAGAGGGGGACAGACAGGAGATTCTGTGACTGCAAAAGGTAATCCAGGATGGTGTGTAGCCTCCCACGTGCCAGGGTCCAGGATTTCTTCGAGTGGGTGCAGTATGTTCTCAAGGGGTCGGGGGAGCAGCCATGCGTCATTGTGCAGTTGGTACAAATGACATAGGTAGAAATAGTGATGAGATCCTACAGAGTGATTATAGAGAGTTCGGGAAAAGGATAAAAGCCATGACCATGACCGCAGTAATCCCCATTGTCTTCCAGTGCTATGTGCTAGTGAGGATAAGAGCAGGAGGGTACAGCAGATGACTGTGTGAGTAAAGAATTGGTGCAGGGGCAGTGGTTTAGATTTTTCGATCATTAGAATCTTTTGTGGGGCAAGGGTGACCTGTTCAATAAGGATGGGTTATACCTGAACTGGAAGGGGACCAATATTCGGGCAGGCAGATTTGGTAGTGCAACAAAGGAGGGGTTCAAAAAGCTTGGCTATGGTTATCGGGGGGCGTGGGATCCTCAACAGCAGGGAAAACAAGTGCGAGGCTGGAAGGCGATACAGTAATGAGAAGCAGTAAAGTGAAGAGATAGGTGAGGCTGGAGCACGGCAGAGAGCCTGTTGGATTAAATTGCATCTGTTTCAATGCAAGAGGTATTGCATTGAACTCTGGAGTGGATAGGTACATGGGACTGGGATATAATCGCCAATACAGAAACACGGTTAATGGAGGGCCAGGACTGGCAGCTTAATGTACCAAGGCACAGGCGCTTTAGGTGGGACAGAGATGGTGGAAGGAGGAGAGGGGGAGTTGCATTTCTGATTAAGGTGAATATCACAGCAGTGATCAGAGATAAAATAACTGACGGATCATCCAGGGAGGCTTTGTGGGTGTAGCTAAGAAATAAGAAGGGAATGGTGACATTATCGAGATTGTAATGTAGTCTCCCGAACAGTAAGCAGGGATTAAAGGAACAAAAGTACGTAGAGAGATTGGGGAAACTTGCGGAACCAATAGGATTGCCATATGAGGAGATTTTAATTTTCCTAACATACACTGGGACTGACATAGAACTAAGGGCTTTGACGGGGTGAATCTATTAAGTATGTTCAGGAATGTTTATGGAGAGAGGCCTACTCATGAACGGGCAAAACCTAACCTACTCTTGGGACATAGAGCAGGACAGGTGACTGAGGTGATAGTGGGGGAGCACTTTGGAACCAGTGCTAATAGTTCTATTAATTTTGAAATAGTTATGGAGAGGGACAAAATTGGTGATCAGATCAAGTTCGAACTTAGGGCAACGTGAATTTTGATGGAATCAGAGAGCAACTTGTAGGCAAAGGGACCTCTAACAACTGGGAAGCCTTTAAAAGTGAGATAGATAGATTTAAAGGTCTCTATGTTCCTGTGAGGGTGAAGGGCAAGGTTGATAGCAAAAGAGATCCCTGGATGACAAGTGATATTGAGACGTGGCTCAGGTTCAGGCTGCTGGTATCAAGGGATTGCCTGGAGGTATATAAGGGATACAGGAGTTTACCGAAGAAGGAGAAGATCAGGGTGAATCGAAAGAGGTTATTTAATTATATTAAATAAAGGAGAATCACTACAGTGAGAATATGACCCCTCAAGGACCAAAGTGGACATGTGTATGTGGAACTGCAGGAGATGGGCAAAGTTCTCAGTTAGCATTTCTCCTATGTGTTTATCATGGTTAAAGACATAAAGACTTGGGAGCTTGAGAAGTTAGTGGCGATATTTTTGGGATAGTCCATATCATAGTTGAAGACATGTTGGATGTATTAGAATGTATGCAGGTGGATAAATCTCCTGGTTCTGACCAGATGTGTCAAAGAACAAGGCAGGAGGCTGGAGATGAAACTACAGGGACCACTGGCTGATATTTTTACATCATCGTTACGTATGGGTGAGGTCCCATAAGACTGGAGGGTAGTGAATGTTGTGCCCTTATTCGAGGAGAGAAGCCAAGAAAAACCTGGGAACTATAGACCAGTAAGTTGCTGATGAGAGTGAGGGAAGTTTTCAGAATCTGCAGCAGGACCTTGATTAGCTGGGGAAGTGGGCAGAGAAATAGGGAAATGGAGTTTAACATAGGTAAGTGTGATGTCTTCTATTTTGGAAAGTTAAAGCAAGGTTGGAATTTCATGGTGAATGACAGGGGCTTAAGGAGTGTACTATAACAGAGGGTCTTTGGGATTCAGGTGCATGGTTCTCTGAAAGTGGAGTCACAGGTAAGGAGGGCAGTGAAGAAGGATTTTGGCACACTGGCCTTCATCAGTCAGGGCACTGAGTTTTGAATTTGGGAGGTTATGCTGCAGTTATAGCGAGTGTTGGTGAGGCCGCACTTGTCGTGTAGTGTTCCGTTTTGGTCACATTGCTATCGGAAGGATGTTGTTAAACTGGAAAGAACACAGAAAAAATTTACAAGGGTTTTGCCAGGACCCAATCATCTGAGTTACAGGAAGGTGTTGGACAAGCTAGGACATTTATCTTTAGAGCATAGGTGACTGAAGAGGAGAGGGTCCTTAAAGGGTGGCACAGTGGCTCAGTGATTAGCACTGCTGCCCCACAGCACCAGGGACCCAGGCCTTGGGCGACTGTCTGTTTAAAAGGCACTTAGACAAGTACATGAATAGGAAAGATTCAGAAGCATGTTGGTCAAATGCAGGGAAACGGGGTTAGAGTAGATGGATATTGGGTTAGCATGGACCAGTTTGGGCTAAAGGGCCTGTCTTTCTGCTGTAGGTCTCTATGACTCTATAAGTTGAATAACATTTGTGCCAAACGCTCATTTTTCCTTTTGTCATGAGTTTGAATAGTTCTGGCACAAAGTTCTTTCAAGTTAATGTTGCAGAGATATTGCTTTTCAGTTTGTTATCAAACGTGTATGTGTGTGTGTGTGTGTGTGTGTGTGAGAGAGAGAGAGAGAGAGAGATATCAATTTACATACTTGCAATATCCTCTCATCACTCTTTTTTTCCATCATAGCTTGAGTAAGTTTGTTATGGTCATAAATGTGCTGTTTTAGCAGATTAGGGAAATCTGCCTGACTTGTTTCTAACACTGACCCTGACACCCTCTGAGAACTATACCCTTGGCCATATAACCAACTTAGTTATATTTAAATTTGTTTGTGACCAGTGGAGGAGAGGAACTAGAAAAGGGAAAAGTGACCCAAAAACACAGAGATTTATGGATTCAATGAACCAAATATCAGTGTAGAGGAGATTATCTGAGGGATAAGATTAACATGCACTTAGAAAGACAAGGACTGTTTAAGGATAGTCAACATGGCTTTGTGCGATGGAAATCATGCCTCATTAATGTGATTGAGTATTTTGAAGAGGTGACAATGACTGTCAAAGGCACTGTGTTTTACATTGTTTTCACAAACTTCAGCACGGCGTTGGCTGAGGTTCCTCATCGTAGATAGATTACTAAGGTTAGATCACATGGAATCCAGGGAAAGCTAACCAATTGAAGATAATGGATTTTTTTCCAGACATTGGGTTTGTGGCCATAAGTAGTGTTATGCTGAAAGAATCAATGGTGAGCTCACCATTTTTCATCGTGTACATAAATGACTTGGATGTGAATATCGGAGGCACGGTTAGTAAGTTTACAGATAACATCAACAAAGTGGTGCAGAGGACAGTGAAGGAGATGAGCAGAACGGCACCCTTGATCATCAAAGGGCAAAGGACTGGCAGATGGAGTTTAATTTAGATATTTGTGAGGTTTTGCATTTTGGCAAATTATAGCAGGGTACTGCGCTGGGGAATGTTGCTGAACAAAGAGATCCCGTATGGGTGCAGGTTCATACTTCCTTGAAAGTGGAATTGCAGGTGGACAGGGTGTTGAAGAACACGGTTGGAATGCTTGCCTGAATCGGTCAGAACATTGAGTATAGGAGTTGACGTGGAATGTTGCGCCTGTAGAGGATGCTGGTGAGACCACCTTAAGAATACTGCGCAGAATTCCTTTGGCTCTGCTGGTGGGAGGAGTTAGAGACGGCGCAGTGAAGGTTTATCAGGATTTTCCGGTACTGGAGGGTTTGTGCGTCAGGCTGAGGATGTACAGGTTAATGCTTTTCCCCCTGGATAAGCAGAGGCTGAAGGGAGACAGAAAAGTGGTTTATAAAATCATGAGGGTCATGGATAGTCTGAATGGCCAAGGTCTTTTTGCCAGGGTAGGGAGGGTCCAAAATTAGACGGCATAGGTTAAAGGTGAGAAGGGAATGATATAGACTGGGCCTTCGGGGTAACATTTTCATGCTGAATGTGGAGCAGTTGCGGAAGGTTCTGTCAGAGAAAATTGTGAAAGCGTGTACAGATACACATTTAAAATATATTGGGATAGGAGCATAAATAGGAATGATTCAGAGGGATATGGGCCAAATCGTGGCAAATGGGACGAGATTAGATTACGATATCTGGTTGGCGTGGGCAAGCTGGAATGAAGGATCTGTTTCCATGCTGTATGACTCTCTGATTCTGTAAGAGGGATGAGGAAAAAGTCTAAAAAGGGCTTTTCGAGTGGGAATTCACTTCCCCCGAAGTTTGAGGTGACTCTTTGTTTACATTTAGATTAGATTACTTTACAGTGTGGAAACAGGCCCTTCGGCCCAACAAGTCCACAACCACCCATACCTCTACATTTACCCCTTACCTAACACTACGGACAATTTAGCATGGCCAATTCACCTGACCTGCACCTCTTTGGACTGTGGGAGGAAACCCACACAGACACGGGGAGAATGTGCAAACTCCACACAGTCAGTCGCCTGAAGCAGGAATTGAACCCGGGTCTCTGGCGCTGTGAGGTAGCAGTGCTAACCACTGTGCCACTAAAGCTCAGTTAGTAAAGAGGTGATAATGGGATAGAGACAGGAAAGTGGGGCTGAGACCACAACCTGATCAGACACAATCTTAGTGCTTGGTGGAGAATGGTCAAAGTGTCTAATTACCCACTCCAGCTCCCAAATTCCATGTTCTTATATTCCATTCAGTCCCTCAAACCTGCTAGACAGAAGCAGTTAGAGAGGCCACTTACTGCTATCACCTGGTGCAGAGGAACAGAGGAGACTATTCTGCCCCTCAAGACTGTCACACATGGTTTGAGGTGATTTAGAAAATGTAATTGGAAAACCTAGGCTGGGTATGAAAGAGGCCCGTCATCTCTCTTTACAAAACGTCCCATTTCCTGCAACTTGTGCTTCATTTATTGATCATGTTGTAGACCCAGATTCACTGTGCATACATCCCCCATACCTCACCCAGCGATCGCTCACAAAATCCTCTGCTCTCCCTGACTGCAACATTCAATAACAGACCTTCCAGGAAAATAATACACACAAACAGAATGTGAGAACATCACAAACATGAGCTGGTTAAACGCCACCATGCCTGCCTTGCCCTTCACGATGATCATGGCTGATCTGCCCTCGGTCTTAAATCCTCTTTAATGCCCGATGCCTCATAGCTTTCACCTCACTGACAGGTCAAATCCACCTAACCTATATTTAAATAGTTTCATAGACATAGAACATCAAACAGTACAGCACAGTACAGGCCCTTCGACCCTCGGAGTTGCACCAACCTTTTGTCCTACTCTCAGATCAGACTAACCTACATATCCTTCATTGAAATATCTTCCATGTGCCTTAGATTCGCTTACATGTTCCTAATGTGCCTGACTATATGACCACTGCTGGCCGTGCATTTCACGCACCCACCATTCACTGTGTCAAAAACCGACTTCTGACATCTCCTCTAAACCTTCCTCCAAATGATGCCTTCTTGTGATAGCCATTTCTGCCCTGGAAAAAAAAAAGTTTCTGGCTATCCAATATATGATGCCTCTCAACATCGTATACATCTCTATCAAGTTATATCACATCATTCTTCCTTCCAATGAGAAAAACCCTAGCTCCCTCAAACATTCTTAATACGACCTGCACTCCGGGACAGCCAGCATCCTGGTAAATTTCCTCGGCACCCTTTATAAAGCTTCCACGTCCTTCCTATAATAGGGTGAATAGAATTGAAGAAAATATTCCAAGTGCAGTCTAACCAGGGCTCTATTGAGTTGCAGCAAACCTCTGCAGCTCTTAAAGTCAATCCTCCTGCTAATGAAAGCTAACACACCATTCATCTTCTTAAAAGTCCAATTAATTTGGGTAGTAACTTTGAGGGATCCATGGACATGGGTCCCAAGATCCTTCTGTTCCTCCATACGCCTATAAACCTGTATTCTACATTCAAATTTGAGCTTCAAAAGGGATCACTTCACACTTTACCAATTTGAACTCCATCGGCTACTTCTCAGCCCAGCTCTTTATTATGTCAATGTCCCATTGCAACCTACAACAGCCGTCCACACTATGTATCACTCCACAAACCTTTGTGTTGTCCGCAAATTTACTAACCCAGCCAGCCACTTCCACATCCAAGTCATTTATAAAAATCACGAAGAGCAAAGGTCTCAGAACTACTCCCTGCGGGACACCAGGTCCCTTGCATTGCTCTCGCTCCCCTAACTCTCTGTGTAAGAGAATTCCTGTTATTCACGACCATCTGTTTGAAGAAAACATTCTCTGCTTTGACACCATGACTTATTGATACGAACAAAAGAGGAAACACTTGGGCTCAAGTAATAGGGACTGGCCCGGAACACAAGACAATATTTGACTGAGGATGACATCAAGGAGCCTGAGCAAAATCGCACTTAATGAGAATTAATTGTGACCTCTCCACTTTTTGGAGTCATTCACAGCACAAGGGAAGATGTTTATCATTGATGGACATCACTCATCTCAGCCATGGGACACAACTATAGAGATCGTCAGGGTAGCTCCCTCAGCTCAGGCATCCCCAGTTGGTCATTATAGAATCCCTACAGTGCGAAAGAAGGCCATTCATCCCATTGAGTCCAAACTGAGCTGAAGTGGGGATATTCACTGAAGTTTACATAACGTTCAGAACAAGTTGTCTGTCTTCAGCTCTTGAATCAGTCAGTGTCCAAGTGCTACAAGATCCGGACAACGCTCAATGTCGTGCTGTTAAAGTCTGAGTAACATTTATGTAACAACACTGTACAATTCCCCAGTAAATGGTGAAGCTCATTTAGCTCCTCAATCTGGGTTCACAAAAATATGGCGAAGTCATTCGCCCATCAAACTATGACAAGATGTATGATAGTTTACTCAGTCCCTCCTGCCTATTACACAGGGACAGAAGGAATCTGCTCAGTCCCATGCATCATTTACACGGGATCAGAAAGAGATTATTTCACACCTAGAGTCACTGACAAAGGAACAGGAAAAGGTCGTTCAGCTTCTCAAGCCACTAATACAGGAACAGGAAGGTGTCAGAGATGCTCTAACATCACAAACAAATGTAAGAACTGTACAGTTAGACTGCTCTGACCTGGTCCACATGGTTTAATTACTCATAGTACATATGTACTACTTTAACATGGATTTCTGGCAGTAGGAATGAAACCAAGTTTTTTAAACATTCTCCAAGGTGTCTTCCATCTTCAAGAAAGCAAACCCATGGTCTCCATGGAGGTCAGACGCTGATGAGGAATGGTTAACTGTTTCAGAATGAAGTTATTGTGGCTGCTGACAGGATTGTGTACAAAGTGACATTCAATGCTGTGTCACACAGTAACTACACACTAAAGTATTCAGAATTCATTCTGAGCCTGTACCTCTCTGACAAACAACATGGGGGCTCTACACAAGCACTTAAACGATCGGGAATTAAATATCCAAATAAAAGTATGAAGCTTTCACCCTATTCAGATGTTTGGAACATCATGAGTATCCATCCATAACCATCAAGTTTCTACTTTGTTATTCTCTTACAGTGCCACAGATTAAACACATAGCTCCTGCACTCTCTGCTGATTGTACCATCATGCCAGGGTTTAGTCTGGTGAAAGTCTTTAGTCTCGGTGACAAAGTGATCATTATTTATAAAACAGACCAAATGTGTACACAATGCACCACATACTCTCTCAAAAAACACAAGCATTGGGAAAGATACATGTACTAACTCTGATACTTCAATCATTTTGTATGAAGAGCTACATATAATTTACTTCCTGCACTGTAAGAATTCAGTTAGTGACTTATGACCAAGGACATCCAGGTCCTTTTCAACAAAAACACTTCCCAAACTCTCACAATTAAAAAAAATACATATGTGAATTATGATATTTGTTGTTCCCATCTGAATTATTTTTAAACCTTTGAACAGCTATTGCTCAAAAACTGATTCTGCTGATACCCACCAAGCCCTCAGTCCAGAGAAAAACACTGCTCTTCTCGTATCTCCATTGTCCAATTTTTAATCCATCTCATATATATTCCACCTCTACCTACCCATGGACACTAACATTCCCCACTCACCTGTATTGAACCATATCGAACATGTTCTGAAATTCAAAAACTCCACTCCCACTGGTTCTTAATTGTCGATGTCACAACGGACAATCTGCACAAATTCCAGCAGATTTATCCAAGATCATTTCCCTTTCCTCAGTCAAGGAATCTAACAAATAAGATCATTATTTGCCAAACGTCTGGGTGTCACAATCCTTATAAAATTTTCCAATGTTTTAATCACAGCTGACATCAAGCTATTTAGTTTTCTTTTTGCTCTCTCCGTCCTGTTTTAAATGTTTAGGTTTGCAATAGCTGCTTTCCAGCCTACAGTATCCTTTCCGGAATCTAACCAGATTTGAAGAATAATCCGTAATTCTTTCACTAGATCAGTTGTCACCTGCACAATACTCTGGGTTGAAGATCATCACATGCAACAACATCCCAAACTTCAATTCGATTAGATTTTCAAAAGCATACTCTTCATTAATTCTAATTTCGTGCAGTTTCTAATCAGCTCCATCAGCCAATACTTATAATTACTGAGAAATAGATTTCCTAGTATTTCACTCTGGTTCATAGTATTTCTGGAAGTTAGTTTCTGTACATTCCGCTGTGGAGATTGAGCCATTGTATTCCTCTCAGCAAGCAGGTGTCTTCTGTCAGCCCGTTATATATTGGAGGATTGCCCTTCAGAGATGCTGGGTGTATAACCCACTCTGTCTGGAAAGTTCCAGAATCAATCCAGTTTTCTTCATCGTGAGTGTCAGCACAGTCCTGTCCCTTGTCTTAGATCACAGGTTATACTGAAGGAGGGGGCACAGCTCAGTGAGTGCATCATTTTTGAAACAAGCTGGTTTCAAACTTTACACTTGAATGGGTCCAGTGTAGAAAAGTGCTCCTGGAAATCCCAGAGAGAATAGTGCAGTTCCCTGCTCCCCCCTGCTGACAGAGCTTGCCTTCTGTGTAGTCTCCACTCCATTTGTTTACCATGGACCCAGACACTCTGTAAATGCACTGTCCAGCGTGGTGTCACCAGACCCGTGTGTCTCCCTGAATGAACCCAGCAGCTGACAATATAAACCCGGGGAAAGCATCCACACAACCTCACCTGATTTTCTAATGACAGCAGCAAGTCAATTTTCCCACACCCGTGGTACACCTATTCAATGTTGAAAATGCCTCCGTCTCCTCAGTTTCTCTTCCTGGCTGAGAAAGCTGTTACATCTTCACGCAGTCGCACATTAACAGTTCCTCTTGCCAAAGAAGCAGTTGACACTATAACATTACGTTTCACTATATCTCAGTAACTATAAGTATTGGCCAATGGAACTGATCATCACACTCAGAGAAGAGAGATAGAGGAAACATGACTCACGTTAAGCAGGGACATCTCAAAATAGATATGATATTCAGGAATATGCGAAAAGGGGAAATGTTAGAATAGCTTTCCATTCTATTCTCCTTCCAGTCCATCATCAGCAATCCCTTTTCTTGCTTTTCCTTTCATTCTCTCTCTCTCTCTCTCGCTCTCTCTCGCTCTTCCTGGACATTTCCCCATCCATTCAACACAAATCTCCCGCTCACCCTTCCAACCATCTCTGATATAATAATATTATTTACCAGTTACATTCAGTTTTGACAGGGTCAGTGAAGTCAAAACTTTATCTGTGTTTCTCCCGACGGACTGCCATACCTGCTGAAATTCTTCAAAATTCTTTCAGACGCTGGAGAATGTTATTTCAGATCTCCAGCGTCTGAAAGTTCCTTGGTTTATTCACCTTTAATGTTGTTGTTTCCCAGGATGCCAGCATCACTGGCAAGGGCAGCATTTGTTGTCCATCCTAACTGCCCTTGACCACGCGGCCATTTGTCAAGGCAATATGGAGGCAGCCACATTGTAGTGGGTCTGAAGTGACACTTAGTGCAGACGGACCAAAAATGTGAGGTTTCTTGACCAAAGGTTTTCAGTAAAATAAGAAAGGAAATCCTGATGGTTTATGGTTGCCATGAGTGAAATTAGGTTTCATTCCAATTTTTGTTATTCAAATTTAAGTTTAGTCATCTGCTGTGGTAGGATTTCAAACAATGCTTTTAGAGTCATACCCTCTGCCTCTGAATTACACAGTCAATGACATTGTTACTCTGATTCAGAGTCCCTGTTGTGAAGTAACTGTGGTGACAAGAGCAAGTTTGTGGTCAAAATATTTGTAACTGCAAGAGAGGTCAGATGAGAACTGGAGCCATATAATCTGCCGTTAACAAAGGGGTAGATGATGGCGAAGTAAGCAAGAGAACTCAAGCAGAGTTGGAGAGTGGGAATATCATTTAGGTGTATGTCGGCAAGTTTGATGACACAGAGAATATGAAGATATAAAACAGTTCACGGTAAAAAGGAGGCTCGAGGTTCTGAGCAGTCTTTTTCCTTCTCAGATGTTTATGAGTAAGTAGTTTGTAAATGCATGAAAAGGAAGTGACTGAAAGGTTATGCATTTGCTAAATATAATAAACCAGAATAATAATAACATTCAGCATCATTTATCGAATTGACAGAGATAAGCTTGCTAGGAACACTAACAATAGCGAGGATGTGATAGTATCCAGCTTGAATACTCATCAGTACAGCTCATATCCGCAACCCTAACCGTGGCCAATCCTGAGAAAGATAGTAAAGACCCGAGGATAAACTCCTGTCCATTGATGGAACTTTCCAGTTTAATGTTCTCAGATTCTGATCCACTGTTGGAACATTCTCATGTTCTCAGATTCTGATCTCTGTCTCTTTCTTTGTAGCTGCTGATCCCAAACTTGTTGAGGTTGACTCTGCCCCGAATACTATGGCATAAAAAGCCGAAAGAAGCCCCTATTTATGGAAGAGGCTAACCCTCCAGTAACACAATCAAGTCCAGGAAGACTGATATTGATCACAGTCACTGAACAAACAGCTCCAGGTAACTCTTTTCATGACAACCCTGATCTACCACAGTAATACTTGGTCTTCATGGGATGTTGATATCGCTGACAATTGGGCTAGTGGCACATCACCAGTTGTAACATTGGAGGTGAGGAGCAAGGGATAATGCTTTCTCTTCACAATCTCGATGGGTTATGCAGTGTTTTGGCAGAATAAGAGTTGCTGGGCTCCTGAGGCCGTCTCTGTCTGATCACCAGGCCTGCTGCATCTTTTCGTTTTACTTATTTATGTTTAACTTTGACATTTATCTGGCCAGAATTAAATGGCTTGGATGGGTTTAGACATTTCTGAGAGACTACTACAGTGCCATAAACGGCGTAGATACGGTCCATTCCTTGTAGATCTTGTAGCTGTGGCCTGGTCCTGTGGAGTGAGAGTCAAACTCTCACAGAACCAGGATTCTTAGTTTTACCTCTCGCCAGTTATTGCTGGGGTCTCAGCAGGGTTGGAAGGCAGTAACTCTCTCCCGGATGCTTCACTCTCTTTCTGATATTTCTCTCGGAATTGTCGTTTGATGATCTTTCCTCCTGGATCGAAGAACTGCATGTTTCCTGAATTTGTTTTTCTGAATTTGTGTTTATTGGAAATACCATATTACAGCAGTTCCTCTAAAGTAGTTAAATAACCCATTATTCTGCTAAGTTTTCCAACAGAATTAAGTTATTCCAAGTTCCTCTTCCTTTTGTTGTATTCTAAAGACAGTGTTTGAACAAATTTTGTTATGTTTAATGTCGAATATTTTGACCAAGTGAATTGTATCTGGAACACAGCAACTCACATTTACCAGCAGAATGGGCTAAGCTAGAAGAGTGACAGTTATGTCAAGAATTATATCGGATACTCAATACACCTCACAGATCCCGCCCAGGCACATATAAGCCCGGATGAGATACCTGCTCAGCATGAAGCACTGCATAGACCAGGCTAGTGTCATGCTCAGCAGAAGATCGAACATTGTTTAGAGCTCACCAGTTCACTACTTATGTGTCTAACAGTGCACTGATCTATAAACCTGGACTCAATGATCTGTTCAGCACATGGCGCTGTACAGAACACATAATGGCATTGTTCTATACACACGGACTGGGTATCTGTGCAGCATGGGGAGCTGTGCAGTGAATAGCAGTGAATTTATCTATTAATCTGGAGTAGTTACCTGCCCAGCACATATATAGCTGTGTACAGCAACTACTGAATTGTTGAGTAACACTATGTTAGATCGCTGCACAGTGACTGGAAGTGACAGGATGTGCAACTCCCATCCATTTACAGCTCCATATCTCCATGGCGTCAAGACAAGGGGTGCTGTGGGTGTGAAACTTACTGCCAGAGAGAGGCCATGAAACAGTTGAAATACCACCAAATGGGAGGAGCTTGGTTAAAAGAGAGGGGGATATTGAGAGAGAATATAAGAGAAGGATCTGATGGTAGATTTAAAAATTGTGAAATGAAAACATTTCGATAGCATCTTTCAATATGGGCCTCTGTTTCCAGGAATGATGGGTGAACAGGATATTGGTGTGAGTTCGGATGTTGCAGTACATTGGATGAGCATTTGTTCTGCAGCTTTGTAACTGGGAGCAGGGTCAGCAGTCTTCGACTCATTGGGCTGAATCTGATAATAATTTGTCTCAGTGTCATTTTCATTGAATGTGACAGAGGGATTGTCTTTCCAAAGCCGAGCTAGATTCCTAATGCTATCTTATCGATCTCACCGTATTTACTACCCACTCAACCCCATGATGTCCCTCTCATTCAATGCCAGCCCAATTCTCAAACCCATTTTGGCTGGAGGTACTCACTATCGCCCGGATATCTCCGGATATTCTGTGATCAATGGCACTGGTGCCATCTTCAAAAGGCCAATGGGCACACAGTTGCGCTTTCTCAGTTTGGAATTGCCTGCACAGTTTACGCCAAGCATGGCAGATAAGGGGCAGTTACACCACGATTTGTCGATACGGGCATGGAGGCCCTGGTGGATCAGCTAGTAGAGTTGAACCATTCTCTTCCCGGGGGAGGCAGCACCACCAGACCCACCGAGCATGGTCTGAGCTCACCACCTTCTCAGTGCAGTATCTGCGGTCTGCAGAAATGTCCAGCAATACAGAACAAGCATCAATAACCTTCCCCTCTCTGTCAGGATAAATGTTCCCATATTCTCTTTGCTCCCTCACACTCACTGCATATCTGTTACAGCGCCATCCCCAGACTAAGGCTCCATCACTCTCATGACTGCATGCAGCACCTTGTAACTCTCTCTCTCACTTACGCAACACCGCCACATTGTTATAAAATGTTCTGGAGAGTTTCTAGAATTCTCTGGATAATGTAGTTTGTGCAATGTTCCAGACAATTTTCAAATTAATACACAACTTCAGCAAAATGTTCGTCCCCATTGACGGAAGGAGCAGAGTTTTACTTGTTAAAAAAAATCACTCAGGACGAAAGTGTGTCATGAGGCCATTAAGCCTCTCGAATATACTCCACTATTCAGACAAAGGGAGCACCTAAACACTTGAAGACTCACTCTCTTCTTGAAGACAGGCGCCACATTGGAGGTTCTCAAGTTTTGCTGGAACACTCCAGCCATCCAGAAAGTTATGGAATATTTCACACAGTGCCACCAGTCACTCTGAAACCACTTCTATTAAAACCAGTTTTGAATTGCTGATGACCTGTTTACCCTTGTTCTTATCCGTTGAGAAAAGCCTTGTTTGTTTTATTAGATACAGGACAAGAACTTCCATCTGACTACAATTTTGTTTATATTATTGAAACTCTTTGTGACTTCCCCTGTGAGGAACGATTTAAAATAATGTTTTAAATTATCTGCCTGTTCCCTGAAACCAAATCCCCAGTCACATCCTCCAGGTATCCCACATATTCTTTCCTGCCTTTCTTCCAAGGGTCTCACACACACATCATGAATGTTTTGTATTCGATATGGGAAAACTCTTGCGGATAGTTTTTTTTCATGTTTCTTGCCAGTTTTGGAATACTTTTCTTGGCATTTTACTTTATACTAACTGCCTCTGGTTCCAAAAATAAACTTCCCAAAGCTGGCGGATGCTAGAGCTCCCCAATCTGAATTCTTTAGTTTGTGATTGATTAGTATCCTTCACAGCCTTTGTGCAGCATAGTTGGTTCATCTTCACATCTTCATATCACCTTTTTATTTTATCAGAGTCAATCATTGCTGAGCGTTATGAAATATCTGATTAAATGTCTCCCCCACATAACTACTGACCTTCACCTGGGTCTATTTTCACATTCCGTTTTAGACAATATATAAGACATAGATCTGCAATTGAAATGCTTGGCTCTTCTCAATCATTCAGGGGGAGCTTCTGTATGTGGCTGAACACATGATCAGCTGAGAGTGACTTCATTCTTCCAGTTTCTCTGGCTCCGTCATTTCTGTTCGATGATGTCACATTCCAGTGGGAAGCTTCCTACATGTCATCATTTTCTCTGAAACGAGAAATCCTCTCATTCTGGTGGACTGAAAATTCAACTGTGACTGTATCATCTCCCTCACTTCTGCCCTCACTCTGTCCCTTCCTTCCCAGAATAATGATGGATCTCGCCTTGTCCTCACTTCCTCCTGCACTCGAGTCCACATTCACAGAATCATCCTCCGTCACTTGCACCACATCCAGTGGGACAGCACCATCAAACACATTTCACAGGGACCATTCCCTCTGTGACACCCTCCATCACCACGATCACAACCCCTCCCTCCATGTCACCTTAGCATGCAATTACAGAGCTGCAACACTTGCCCATTCACCTCTTCCCTCCTCAGTGTCCAAGGCCCCAGTCACAACTTCCAGATGAAGCAGCATTTCACTTGTACACTTTCAATCCAGTCTCCTGTCATTGCTGCTCACAATGCAGTCTCCTTTACATTAGTGAGCCAAACAGAAACTGCTTTGAGGAACACTTCCAGACTGTCTGTAGGAATGACCCTGTTCTTCTGATTGCTCCCCAGTTCAATAAACTACATTGCTCTCAAGCTAATGAGAATTCTTTGAAGAGGTAACGAGCAGGTTAGATCAAGGAGAGCCAATTCGAGTTACCTATGTAGACTTCTGGAAGGCCTCTGATAAGGTACCATGCAGGAGGCTGCAGAGTAAGATAAGGGCCCATGGTGTTAGCGGCCAGGTACTAACATGGATGAAGTTGGCTGTCTGGCAGAAAGCAGAGAGTGGGGTAAAATTGTCCTTCTCAGAATGGCAGCGGGTGACTAGTATTGCTCCACAAGGATCAGTGGTGGGACCATAACGTTTCTCTTTATAGGTTAATGATCTGGATGGCAGAACTAAGGGCACTTTGGCTTTGCTTACAGATGATGAAAAGATAGGTGGAGGGGCAGTTAGTATTGAGCAGGCAGGAAGACTGCAGGAAGATTTTGACAGTTTAGGAGAGTGGGAAAATGAGTGGTAGATGCAATATAATGTGGCAGAGTGTGAGGTCATGAATTTGGTATGAAGAATACAGGTATGGACTATTTGCTAAATGGGAAGAAAATTGAGAAATCTAAAGTGCATAGGGACTTGGGACCCCAAGTCCAGGATTCGCCAAAGATAAACTTGCAGTTTGAGTCAGTAGATAAGAAGGCTATACTAATTTGTCATTCATTCCGAGAGGACTAGAATATAGAGATGGGGATTCGGAGGCTTTCTAATGCTCTGGTCAGACCACAGTTCCAGTATTTTGTGCGTAATTCCTCAGGAAGCATTGGTCTTGGTGTGTGTCCACAGGAAGTTCACGAGAATAATCCCAGAAATGAAAAGCTTTACACATGAGGAACATTTGAGGACTCTGTGTTTATACTTGATGGAGATTAGAAGGATGGCGGGATAGAACATAGAACAGTACAGCACAGAACAGGCCCTTCAGCCCACGATGTTGTGCCGACCATTGGTCCTCATGTATGCACCCTCAAATTTTTTTTTTTTTTTTTAGATTAGATTACTTACAGTGTGGAAACAGGCCCTTCGGCCCAACAAGTCCACACCGCCCCGCCGAAGCGCAACCCACCCATACCCCTACATCTACCCCTTACCTAACACTAGAGGCAATTTAGCATGGCCAATTCACCTGACCTGCACATCTTTGGACTGTGGGAGGAAACCGGAGCACCCGGAGGAAACCCACGCAGACACGGGGAGAATGTGCAAACTCCACACAGTCAATCGCCAGAGGCTGGAATTGAACACGGGTTTCTGGCGCTGTGAGGCAGCAGTGCTAACCACTGTGCCACCGTGCCGCCCCATTTCTGTGACCATATGCATGTCCAGCAGTCTCTTAAATGTCCCCAATGACCTCACTTCCACAACTGCTGCTGGCAATGCATTCCATGCTCTCACAACTCTCTGTGTAAAGAACCCGCCTCTGACATCGCCTCTATACTTTCCTCCAACCAACTTAAAACTATGACCCCTCGTGTTAACAATTTCTGCCCTGGGAAAAAGTTTCTGGCTATCAACTCTATCTATGCCTCTCATTATCTTGTACACCTCAATTAGGTCCCCTCTCTTCCTTCTTTTTTCCAATGAAAAAAGTTCGAGCTCAGTCAACATCTCTTCGTAAGATAAGACCTCCATTCCAGGCAGCATCCTGATAAACCTCCTCTGAACTCTCTTCAAAGCATCCACGTCTTTCCTATAATAGGGCGACCAGAACTGGACGCAGTATTCCAAGTGTGGTCTAACCAAAGTTTTATAGAGCTGCAACAAGATCTCACGGCTCTTAAACACAATCCCCCTGTTAATGAAAGCCAAAACACCATATGCTTTCTCAACAACCCTGTCCACCTGCGTGGCAATTTTAAGGGATCTATGTACTTGCACACCAAGATCCCGCTGTTCCTCCACTATGCTAAGAATCCTGTCTTTAATCCTGTACTCAATGTTCAAGTTCGACCTTCCAAAGTGCATCACTTCGCATTTATCCAGTTTGAACTACATCTGCCACCTCTCAGCCCATCTCTGCATCCTGCGAATGTCACGCTGCAGCTTACAACAGTCCTCTATACTGTCAATGACACCTCCAACCTTTGTGTCATCTGTAAACTTGCTAACCCATCCTTTAATCTCCTTATCCAAGTCATTAATGAAAATTACAAACAGTAGAGGCCCAAGAACAGAGCCCTGTGGAACACCACTCACCACTGACTACCAGGCAGAATACTTTCCTTTCACTACCACTCGCTGTCCTCTGTCGACCAGCCAATTCTGTATCCAGACAGCTAAATTTCCCTCTATCCCATTCCTCTTGACCTTCTGAATGAGCCTACCATGGGGAAACTTATCAAATGCCTTACTGAAGTTCACATACATCACATCCACCGCTTGACCCTCATCAACGTATCTAGTCACATCCACAAAGAACTCAATACGCTTTGTGAGGCATGACCTGCCCCTCACAAAGCCGTGCTGACTGCCTTTAATCACGCCATGCTCTTCCAGATGGTCATAAATACTATCCCTCAGAATCCTTTCTAACATCTTGCAGACGACAGACGTGAGACTGACTGGTCTGTAATTGCCGGGGATTTCCCTGTTTCCTTTCTTGAAGAAAGCATCTGATTGAAACTCACAGAATACTGAATAGCCTGGACACAGAGGACTTTGGGAGGACGTTTGCCCTGGCAGGAGAGCCAAGGACCTGAAGGCATAGGCTTAGAGCAAAGGGAAGACCCTTTCCAACAGAGATAAGATGAAACTTCTTTAATCAGATAGTTTTGAAACTGTGGAATTCCTTACCACAGAAGAGTGTGGAAACCAGATCATTTAGTATATTTAAAACAGAGACAAATATGTTCTTGATTGCCAAGGGGATCGATGGCTACTGAGAGAAAGCAGGGAACTGAGTTTCAAAATCGATCAGTCATGATCGAATGTTGGAGCAAACTTGATGGGCTGAATGGCCTAATTTCTGCTCCTAAAGTCTTGTGGGATAAAGTTTTCCAGTCCTGGGTGGCACGGTGGTTCAGTAATTAGCACTACTGCCTCACAGCACCAGGCCCATGGGTTCGATTACAGCCTCGGATGAGTACCTGTGTGGCGTTTGTACATATCTGCGTGGATTTCTTCTGACATTTCAAAGATGTGCATGTTAGGTGAACTGGCCATGCTAAATTGCCTTTGATTAAGACTCAACCACAATTTGCAACTTTTTTCCCGGATAATCCCTCAGGCTCCCATTACCACGAAGCCAATCTGTGGTTCAGTGACAAGTATGGGTAACATGTCAGGGTCAGAACCATGTGTACTTAAACCTGATGACAACTCATTAAAGCTACTGCACTTACTGCTTACATTAACACACAACAGAACTAACATCTGATAGAGAGGGCGCAATGATCCATTCTATTGAAACCAACTCAGAATTGCTGCTGACCTGCATACCCTACCCTTATCTGTTTGTTCGAAACGCTGTTCCTTTTTTAGAAACGGTTCAAGAACTTCCCTCCTATTAACATTTTGTTTATATCATTGAAATACTTACAGTTCCTTCCCCTGTGAGGAACGATGTAACACACGGGTATAAATTAGCTGTCTGCTCACTTTAACCAGTTCCCCAGTCACACCCTCCAAATGTCCTCAATATACTTTCCTGACTTCATTTCTACCTAAGGTCACACACTCATATTGAAAGTTTTTTTTATAAACACGGAAAAGTTTGTGATGCTTGTTTTTGTATTTCCTGCCAATTTGATTACTTTTTTTTCTTCCCTTTTCCTCACTTTTTAAATTCATAGTCATATAGCGCACAAACAGACCCTTTGGTCCAACTTGTCCATGCTGACCAGGTTTTCCAAACTAAATTAGCCCCATCTGCTTGCATTTCCCCCATAATGCCTATAAACATTTCCAATTCATACATTTGTCCTAATATCTTCGAAATGTTGAAGCTGTACTTGCATCTACCACTCTTCCTCTGCAGCTCATTCCATACACATATCACCCTCTATGTGAAAATGTTGCTCCTTCGTCCCTTTCAAAGTTCCTCCCTTCCACCTTAAAGCTATATCCTCTATGTTTTAACTCTCCTATGCTGTGGAAAAGACCTTGGTTATTCACCCTTATCCATGCCTCTCATGAATTTATAAGCTTCTATAATGTCACCCCTCAAACTCCTACACTCCATCTGATACTAGCTTCAAGAACAAGCATCTTAAGATAAGCACTGTAAATTTGAAACAGCATTCAAAATGACAGGTAAACAACACTCACCCAAACTTCATACTGTGATTTGTTTTTCTCCATATTTCAACACTAAGGCAGCATGCAACTTTTACCAGTGCCAATAAGAAGTATAACACCTGAATTCCTTTGTCGAAAGGGGCTGAGGATTTCTACAGTGAAAACGTACCTCTGGCCAGATCCATGTAAGAAAGGGAATTCCAATACCACACTGTCAGCGTGCGGTTACATTTACCAGAGTGAAATGAAGGCTGAGTATACTTTAGGAAATTTGCAGCAAAGTGTGAATTCAGGGCAAATGGGAGAGGTGCTTTCAATAAGGAAACTTTCCGGAATGAGATGTGAGTGTAAAACAGCAAGAATGGAGAGGCTGAGCCACACTGAGACCAGAGGCAAAGTGGCTGTACTAAACACAGCTTGATGTCTGTGCAGGGAAGGTAGACTCGATCAAAGAGCTTCAGGTGAAGTGGGGAGGGACCATAATGTGAGAGAATGTGCTCTGTACTTGGAAAGGGAGAACCTGGAATCAGGAAAGGGAGACAAGCAGGGAAGAGGATGGAGCAGCAATGGCAGGGGTTTCTGGGATAATTCAGGAAGCACAGCTGAAAGTCATGCCCAGCATCTGAAATAAACATTCTATATCTGTCCCTACACTAATACTCATCAAATTGTGATTGAACAGTATCCTTAGCAAGTTTTGGCAACAATGGCTGATCCATATTCTTATCAAGTCCTTCTTTTTGAACTGAAACAATAATTTCTGAGCTTTGTGGGATATCTGCTTGAATGTCTGCCTATGTACACCCACTGATCTTCCTCTCGGTCTACTTCCACATTCCACTTCAGGCCAGATGTGAGACAGAACCCACAATTTAGACGTCTGGTTATTTTCAGGGGGTCCTTCTGCAAGTGGTTGAACACATGATCAGGGGAGGCTGACTCCATTCTCCCAGTTTCTCCAACTCTGTTGTTTCCGTTTCATGATGCCACATTCCAATAAGCTGCGCATGACGTGAGCTATTTTCCTTCAAAACCAGAAATCCCCTAAATACAGTGCTGCTGCCATGTTCCAGTGAAGCACAACCGAAGCTCGAGTAACACCTCACTTTACACTTTGGTATGTTACAACCGGTAGGTGTTAATATTTGATCCCGTAACTTCACAGCCTAAACCCCATTATGGCCTTTCTCCAGTTTTCATTCATTCTCCCTTTTGGTTTCCCCATGACCTTGTGTGGTTGTGTCGTCTTTATCTTGCACACAATAGAGGGAAACCGTTTCCCCCATTCACATATTAATTGAAATCCGTTTTACATCATCTTCTCGTAAAAGCCCGTTTATCTTTTGCAAAAGATAAACGGGCTTTTACGAGAAGATGATGTAAAATGCCCTCTATCCCCCATCACCCATCCCCCACCTCTGGCAAGGGATTATAAAGCTCATTTTCCAATCCTTTTCAGTTCTGAAGAAGTGTCACACTGGACTTGAAATGCTAACTCTGTTTCTCTGTCTCTGCAGATGATACCAGACCTGTTGAATTTCTCTAGAAATGAATAGGTTCAGAACAAATTTTCAATTTAACAAATAATTATGGATACTGTAAATAAAAAGGCAAACATTTCTGGAGAAACTGGGATCTTTGTAGAAGGGTCACTGGACGCGAAGGATTAACTCAGCATTCACTGCACAAGATGCTGCCGGACCTAGAGCCATAGAGATGTACAGCATGGAAACAGACCCTTCCGTCCAGTGTGTTAAAGCTGCCCAAACGTCCTGTCCAACACGGAGCGCCATACACCAGGAAGTGAACGATAACACAAGGTGCACCCATTCATTGGTTCTGGAACTACAAAACGCTGACGTCAATGACTCCACAGAGCTCTTAATCCTGGTCAGGAAGAGAAACAGTGGGAAACACATTCACATCAAACAAAGATGATGACATTATGGGAATGGAAAAGATTCAGATGAATATGTTAAAGAGTTTGAATATTGTAACAAATTGGAGGCGTGACACCGGGGAGTGACCGAACTGAATGAAAATATGGAAATGGAAGTATTGCCGCACAGAAACCAGGTTATGTCACTGAGTACAGGGCTGATTGGGTGTGAATTGGGGGTCAGTCACTAGAATTGAATTGCAGATATTTCAACTCAAACTGGACATTTTTGTGATGATGTAGATCAAAGCAGCAGGAGCAGAAGCAGTTCAATCACCATCTGTAACTTTTTTCCCCGGGATAATCCCTCAGTCAATCATTACCATCATCCGATCTATGGTTCAGCGACAAGTGTGGGTGAACATGCCAGAGTGAGAACCATGTGTACCTAAACCTGATTACAACCCATTAACGCTAATGCACTTGAATGGTTGCATTCCAAACAGCAAAACTAACACCTGACAGAGAGGGTGAAATGATCACCAGACCAACAGATGAGATCTAAACTCTGCCGTCCTGCATATCCAATTATAAAGGTCAATGCACTCTTAAACAACTCACTGGAGGAGAGGACTCCACAGATATCCCAATCCGAAATAATGGAACAGACTTGTACCTCAGTGTACATGATAAGGATGTAGTATCTGCACCATCCTCAGCCAGAAATGTTGATTCGATGATCCACCTCACCTCATATGCCCACAGAATCACAGATGCCAGTCATCACCCAATTTGATTGGCTGCAAGTGACATCAAGAAATAGCTGAACACAGTAGATACGATTGAGGCAATGGGCCCTGACACCATTCCTCCAATAGGACTGAAGACTTGTGCTGCACAACAAGCCGTGTCCCTGGGGAAGCTGTTTCATTCCATCTCCAACTCTGACGTCTCCCTGGCAAAGTAGAAAATTACTCATCTATGTCCTGTCCCCTACGAGGGGAATAATTACAAACTGGCCATTTACCACGCGCTCAGTCCCATCGCTATAGTGAAATTGGTGGGAGTTCTTTTTGATAGAGCTATCAAGCAGCACAAAAATAACCAGCTCAGTGTGGTTTTTGATAGATCCTCATATGGAGATGATGCTGTTGTGGAAATGTCACTGAATTACTAATCCAGACCAAGCTAATGATCTGGCAGCTGGTGGAAGTTAAAAGCAATTAATAAAATGATGAGATCTAAAATCTGGCGTCAGTAACAGTAACACTGAAGCCAATGTCAATTGTAAATACCAATTGCCTTCCTCTAAGTACTTTCAGGAAGTGAATCTCCCGTGCCTTCCTCGTCTGGTCTAAAAGTTACTCCAGACACTCAGACATGTGATACACTCTTCAATGGTCTCTGAATCGGCCAAGCAAGACGCTAAATTGTATCAAACTGTTCCAAGTTCTTAATGGATAAAACCAGACAGGACATCAGCCCTCGGTATAGGAATAGGGAATGGAAAACATAGTCTTGTTGATGCTGCAAATGTCTCCTTCCTAACATCTGAGAGTTTGTGACAGCAGTTAAAAAGTTTTCCCACAGACTGCACATAAACATCCAGAAGGGAGTAGGTCATTCAACACATTAAGCCTTTCCCGTTCAAGTTAATGGAGAAAATCTCCTCAATGCAGTTTTCCACATACAATGTTCATATCCCTTTAGTATGTTTAAACATAGGGATATATAAAATAAAACCTGCTGTAATCCCTTCGGTCCATCAATTTTGCTCCTCCAGTCTAAATACAGGCAGTTCTCCGATACTGTGTGTTTATCAAACCCGACTTCAATGCAACACGATTCGTGAATTGTGCAACTTTCCTTATAAAGCGAGCTCACGATCACTGGGACACGATTCCTTCCCTGGCACCAGCTTAACAGCAAATCCCAGCCTCAGGATCCTCTGACTGCAAAATACACCCTCAGCGTGTTCAGCTAAAACATGAATGTAATCCGCTCTGTAGGCCTTGAACCTGAACCTGAAACTGGGAATTGCAGTCAACATTGAGAAGAAACTTTATTTTAAACTGGGGGAGAATCTTGATGCAGATGCGGAATTCCAGTTCGCATCATGTGGTCAGTCAGCTTGCGCGCTTCCTGGTGCAGAGTTTGGTGAAAGGTGAAAGGCTGTAGTCAGCTGTTGTTGTGTGAAAGTGTTACATTTACTGCACTATTACATTACAATATATCATTTGAAGATTTACGTACACTGCTATCGTTTGTGTTTGGCTGACCTATTTTTGTTTTGATTTTTCCTGATAGCATTGGGGCTTCGCTCATTATCCTCTTTTCCCCCATAGGTCCCATTATTTATATTGCACCATTTTCTATAATACGGTGTTCCACAGGAACGCAGTTGCTGCATTATTGGAGAACCAATAATTGAAATGATCGCTGATTCCCGCCTCAGGCAACAGTCTGTGTGGAGTTGGCACATTCTCCACGTGTCTGCATGGGTTTCACCGGGTACTCCAGTTTCCTCCCACAGTCCAAAGATGTGAGGATAGGTGAAATGACCATGCTAAATTGCCCATAGCGTTAGGTGAAGGGGTAAATGTAAGGGAATGGGTCTGGGTGGGTTGCTCTTCGGAGGATTGGTGTGGACTTGTTGGGCCGAAGGGCCTGTTTCCATACTGTAAGTAATCCAACCTAATCTAACACACTATCTCCACAACATACTCCTGCTCTCCCCCCATCCCTTTCGTGTCTTGAAATCCCTATTTATATTCAGTGCCTTAACTTCTACAGCCTTATGTGGTATAGAATTCCCCAGGTTCACAGTGTCTGAGTGCAGAAATTTATTCTCACCTCAGTGCAGAGTGGCCTGCCTGCACATAACAAGGGCCCACAGTATTTAGACCTCCCAGCCAGGGGAATTATCATCCCTGCTTCCAATCTGTCTCACCTTCTCAGAATTTTATATATCTCACTGAAATCTCCACTCATTTTCCTAAACCCCATGGGATACAGGCCCAATCAACTCAACTCTGCTCCAACAACAAGCCTGTCATCCCAGAGACCAGTCTGGTCATGCTTCACTGCTCTCCCTCAATGTCAGGTTTGTCCTTTATTAGGTAATGAGACCAAAACTGCACACAATACTGCACAATGTTCGAGATGGGGCTTCATCAAGGCCCTGTACAGTTATCCTTACTCGTGGACTCAAATCCCTTTGAAATGAAGGTCAACACACCATCTACCTTCCTAACTGCATTCAGCGTCCAAAATCAAGCAACCACCTCTGTACTGTCAGAAAGGTAGCACGATCTATTTTAATTCCACTTTCTTACATGAAATCCGAAGCTATAAATGTTATGATACTTCAAGGGCTGGCTCAATTGTTTTTTAATTGTTGTGAGCTTACCCATTACAACTACCCTCTCAGGACGTTTATTCCTGACCCCAACACCCTCTGGGTGTAAAACAATCCTCAAATCCTTTATCAACCTCAAACCCGTGACTTGAAAGGTGTGCTCCCTTGTTCTTGGCCCTCTGACTAAAAGGAACAGCTGCTGCCTATACATCCTGTCCATGCTCCTCATAATCTTATCGTACTGAATCACAATCAACAACACCGCCCCGTGGCCCAACATTTAATCTCCCCCTCCCACTCTGCCGAGGACGTGGAGAACCCGGGGCCTCCTTCACCGCCGCCCCCTCACCACCAGACGCCTGGAGGAAGAACGCCTCATCTTCCACCTCGGAACACTTCAACCCCAGGGCATCAATGTGGACTTCAACAGTTTCCTCATTTCCCCGTCCCCCACCTCACCCTAGCTCCAAACTTCCAGCTCAGCACTGTCCCCATGACTTGTCCAGACTTGTCCTACCTGTCTATCTTCTTTTCCACCTATCCACTCCACCCTCTCCTCCTTGACCTCTCACCTTCATCCCCTCCCCTACTCATATATTGTACTCTATGATACTCTCTCCCCACCCCCACCCTCCTCTAGCTTATCTCTCCACGCTTCAGGCTCTCTGCCTTTATTCCTGATGAAGGACTTTTGCCCGAAATGTCGATTTCGCTGCTCCTTGGATGCTGCCTGAACTGCTGTGCTCTTCCAGCACCACTAATCCAGAATCGTACCAGAAGATTGCTGGGTGGCAAAAGTTATTACCTTGTTCAAGAAAGGGAATAGGGTTAACCTTGGGAATTAGATACCAGTCAGTCTTAGGTCTGTGGTGGGCAAAGTATTGGAGACGATTCTGCGAGGCAGGATTTATGACTATTTGGAAATCAATAATTGAATGAGAGATATTCAGCATGGCTTTGTGAGGGGCAGGTTATGCATTCTTACTGAATTCTTTGAGGATGTGATAAAATAGGTTGATGATGGTAGAGCAGGGGATTTTAGCAAGGCGTTTGATAAGGTTTGATTAGACTTGATTCCCTACAGTGTGTAAACAGGCCCTTCGGCCCAACAAGTCCACACCGACACTCCAAAGAGTAACCTACCCAGATTGTGGGCGGCACGGTGGCACAGTGGTTAGCACTGCTGCCTCACAGCGCCAGAGACCTGGGTTCAATTCCCGACTCAGGCGACTGACTGTGTGGAGTTTGCACGTTCTCCCCGTGTCTGCGTGGGTTTCCTCCGGGTGCTCCGGTTTCCTCCCACAGTCCAAAGATGTGCAGGGTCAGGTGAATTGGCCACGCTAAATTGCCCGTAGTGTTAGGTAAGGGGTAAATGTAGGGGTGTGGTTGGGTTGCGCTTCGGCGGGGCGGCGTGGACTTGTTGGGCCGAAGGGCCTGTTTCCACACTGTAAGTAATCTAATCTAATCTAATATTCATTTCCCTCTGACTAATGCACATAACACTATGGGCAATTTAACATCACCAATTCACCTGGTCTGCACATCTTTGGACTGTAGGAGGAAACCCGCACAGACACGGAGAGAATATGCAAACACGATACAGACAGTCACCCGAGACAGGAACCGAACCCAAGTCGCTAGTTGTGTGAGGCAACAGTGCTAACCACTGAGACACCGTAGAACCCCTAGTAGGCTCATGGTAGGCTCATTCTGAAAGTAAGGATGAATGGGATACAGGGAAAACTGCCTGTATGAATACACGATTTGCTGTCCCATAGAAGACAGAAGGTGGTGATAGATGGAATATATTCAGCCTGGAATTGATGACCAGTGGTTTTCAGAAGGGATCAGTTCAGGGAACTCTGCTCTTTGTGACTTTTATAAGTGACTTGGATGAGGAAGTTGAAAGGTGCGTTAGTAAGCTTGCCAATGACAGGAAGGTTGGTGGAGTTGTGCGTAATGTGGAGGACTGTTGTAGGGTGCAAAGGGTCATTGATAGGATGCAGAGCTTTGCTGATTAGTGGCAAATGGAGTCCAACCGTGGAAGTGTCAAGTTATTCACTTTAGAATGTCGAATTGGCATGCAGAATGCAGGGTTTAAGGAAGGATTCTTGGAAGTGTGGAGGAACAGAGGAATCTTGGGATCCATATCCATAGACCGCTCGAAGATGCCACACAGGTTGACAGAATTGTTAAGAAGGCGAATGGTGTGTTGGCTTTCATTTGCAGAGTGATGAGTTTAAGAGCCATGAGGTTATGCTGCAGCACTATAGAGTTCTGGTTCTACCACACAGAGTATTCACTTCTGGTTGCCTCATTATAGGAAGGATGTTCAAAGTTTGTGAGAAGATTTGTAGCTCAGGTCCTCGTTGTTGTGGTTCTGTTCACCGAGCTGGGAATTTGTGTTGCAGACGTTTCGTCCCCTGTCTAGGTGACATCCTCAGTGCTTGGGAGCCTCCTGTGAAGTGCTTCTGTGATCTGTCCTTCAGCATTTGTAGTGGTTTGAATCTGCCACTACCGGTTGTCAGTTCCAGCTGTCCGCTGCAATGGCCAGTGCATTGGGTCCAGGTCGATGTACTTATTGATTGAATCTGTGGATGAGTGCCATGCCTCTAGGAATTCCCTGGCTGTTCTCTGTTTGGCTTGTCCTATATTAGTAGTATTGTCCCAGTCAAACTCATGTTGCTTGTCATCTGCGTGTGTGGCTACGAAGCATAGCTGGTCGTGTCGTTTCATGGCTAGTTGGTGTTCATGGATGCGGATCGTTAGTTGTCTTCCTGTTTTTCCTATGTAAAATGTTGTGCGGTCCTTGCATGGGATTTTGTACACGACATTGGTTTTGCTCATTCTGGGTATCGGTTCCTTCGTTCTGGTGAGTTGTTGTCTGAGAGTGGCTGTTGGTTTGTGCGCTGTTATAAGTCCTAGTGATCACAACAGACTTCACAAATACAGACAAGAAATTGCGCGCCAAAAATCGTTAATTTCAAAAACCACCAATCAGTAATGGACCCGGACCACAGAACAGGCCGTCACCATTGGACAGAACAGGATCTCACACATCGCAAAAAAGGCACTAACAGAAAAAAGGGCCAAACTAACACCCCACACACATACCTGGTTTAGAAACCTCTCCCACAGACAGCTCACAGACACAGCAAGAACGATAGTGGCCAAGGGACTCAACTACAACCACAGCGACGCCAGGACAGCATATTTCCTAGCAGCACTAGAATGCGCATTCAGGAACAATGGATTGACAGAAGAGACACAACAAACAGTGAGACAAAGTATCGTACCTCTGATAACAAGGAAAAGACAAACACATAAGCTCAACACCAAGGAGAGGGAAGCACTAAAAGCACTAAGAAACGATAAGAACATAATAATACTACCAACAGACAAAGGCAGAATGACGGTCATCCTCGACAAAGCAGAGTACATCCAAAAAGTGCAACAACTACTTGCAGATACCAGCACCTACCAAAAGAGGGAGTTTGACCCCACCCCACAGCTCCCCAATAGGATAAACAACACACTGAGGAACCTACAAAAAATGGATAGATAACCAGGTTTGACCTACAACGAATGAAACCTGAAAGCAACAACACCCCCAGATTCTATGGACTACCTAAAGTGCACTAACCAGACATCCCACTCAGACCAATAGTATCACTACCAGGGACACCATCACACAAACTGGCTAAAGAACTACAGCAGAAACTGAAACACCTGATCAGCAGATCCAGACACTCTGTACAATCGAAACAGGAATTCTTGGACATCATCAGAAATATACACATAGACAAGGAAGAAACTGTGGTCTCATTCGATGTTACGGCACTGTTCACCTCTATCGACAAAACCCGAGCCATTGAAACAATAGCCAACCTGCTGGACATACAGAACAGACAACATGACGTTGAACCTATCAACAAAGACGGCATACTCAAACTACCGGACCTGGGCCTCACAACACACTTCACATTCAACAACCAAATATATGAACAAATCAACAGCACACCCATGGGTTCACCCATCTCTGGACTCATAGCAGAAGCAGTAATGCAAAGATTAGAACAAACAGTCTTACCGCAAATTCAAGCCAAAGTCTGGGTCAGATATGTGGATGACACCTTTGTAATCATTAAAAACACAGAAATAGAGAAACACACTGGATCATCAACGCCATACTCACAGGAATCCGATTCACTAGAGAGGAAGAAAAGGACAACCAACTCCCATTCCTAGACATGATGGTACAGAGAACACTGAACGGAGAATTCACCACAAGGTTATCAGGAAAGCCACACACACAGACCAAGTCCTAAACTACGAAAGCAACCATCCCAACACACACAAAAGAAGTTGCATCAAGACACTGTTCAAAAGGACCACAACACACTGCAGTACACCAGAACTGCAAAAAGAGGAAGAAGAACACCTATATAATGTATTCGCCAAAAACGGATACCCGTGCAATTTCATCAACAGACGCTAAGGGAAAGACAACGGAATGAGGACATGCCGCAACCCAAAGGACTAGCCACACTACCATACATCAAGAGCATTTACGAACTGACAGCCAGACTACTGCGACCACTCGGACTCATAACAGCACACAAACCAACAGCCACTCTCAGACAACTCACCATAACGAAGGACCCGTTACCCAGCATGAGCAAAACCAACGTAGTGTATAAAATCCCATGCAAAGACTGCACAAAACACTACATAGGACAAACAGGCATACAGCTAACGATCTGCATCCATGATCACCAACTAGCCATGAAATGACATGACCAGCTATCCTTAGTAGCCACAACACGCAGATGACAAGCAACATGAGTTTGACTGGGACAAACCAAACAGAGAACAGCCAGGGAATTCCTAGAGGCATGGCACTCATCCACAGATTCTATCAATCAGCACATCGACCTGGACCCAATATACCAACCACTGCAGCGGACAGCTGGAACTGACAACTGGAAGTGGCAGATTCAAACCACTATAAATGCCGGAGGAAAGATCACAGAAACGCTTCACAGGAGGCTTCCAAGCACTGAGGATGTCACCTCGACAGGGGACGAAACGTCTGCAACACAAATTCCCAGCTCAGTGAACAGAACCACAACATAGGAAGGATATGGAAACTTTATAGAGGGTGCAGCGGAGATTTATCAACATACTGCCAGAACTGGACGGAATGTCTTATGAAGAAAGGTTGAAGGAACTCGGGCTTTTCTCTTTGGAGTGATAGAGGATAAGAAACGGCTTGATCGACGGCGTGCTTGTACCTAATACAGTGACACTGTGTTTTAGGCGTCTCAGCCAGGAGAATTATCATCCCTGCTTCCAATCGGTCTCGCCCTGTCAGTGTTTTACATACCTCACTGAGATCGCCACTGATTTTCCTAAATCTCATGTAATACAGGCCCAGTCATCCCAAACCCTGCTCCCACAACAAACTTGTCATCCCAGAGATCAGTCTGGTTATCCTTCACGGCTTTCCCTCAATGTCAGGTTTGTCCTTTATTAAGGAAGGAGACCAAAACTGCACACAATACTGCAAAATGTTCAAGATGCAGTCTCACCAAGTCCCTGTACAGCTGCAGTAGGACACATTTACTCCTGGACGCAAATCCCCCTGAAGTTAGGTCAACACACCATAAATCTTCCTAACTGCTGTCTGTTCCTGCAATATTACTTTCAGTGATTGGCGTGCAGAGAGATCCATGTCCTTTTCAACGTTACAGCTATCCCCGTGGTGGATCTTTGTACACTGGGCAGAGTGGCAATGCTATCCCCCGTATTGACTACAGGCTTCAGAACTCGCTGCCCTGCATGGACCTCGGATCTCTGCGCAGAAGAAAGCAAATAATGGAGCATAAGTCCCTCTATAGATCAACATTTTTCAACCAATACCTTTTCAAATGGTAGGCTGATGTTCTCGTTTTCTATCAAAGTACACAACATCACATCTACCTACATTACTCTTCATCTGCCACAATTTTGTCTATTCATTCCACTTGTCTCAATCAATTTGGAGGGTTTTTTTAACATCGTCTTCATGAAAAAAACTCCAAAAGAGCCTGATCTCTAACTCAGTGCTGACCATCCGGTTAAAGCAGACCATCTCACATAGGCTCATGAAATCGATTTTCCCAGTATTACCATTCCCTTGGGTTAACACAGTTTAGATGCTACTTGAATCTGTCCATTTTACTGCAGTACCCACAAACTTATATGTCTAATTTCCTCTTTTATAACATACCAAACATCTGTATTGCAGCTTTGATGTACAACTCCCATCTTTTCCTTGCTGTTTCTAAGCTCCACCTTAGCAGATTCTGTGGAATCTGAGCCACGTGGGGTCTGGGAAGATAAATGGTTGATTCAGGGAGATAGTTGGTGAGGCCAATGTACACCGTGAGATCATCTTGTCACACCTTACCTGTTCTTCTTAAGTGTCACTGTGATATTTTCTCTAGATCTCCCATTATGCTGGTGGAGAATTGAAGGAGAATGGTCTCTCAGCAGTGTTGTGTATTCTCCCAGACATCTGAGATAGTTCTAACCTGGGTGGGAACCTTACAGCAGGCTGGTACAGTGTTGCTGCTGCTGCACAGGTTCTTAGTGAGATCACATATGGTGTAGTGTTTACAGATTTAGTCGCCTCACTGAGGAAAGGATTTTGTTACACTGGACGCAGCTCAGAGATGGTTCCCTCGTCTGATTCCAGCAATGCCGGTGTTAGCTTATAAAGAAAGGATGTTCAGGTTGATCCAGTGCCCATTGGGCTTTACAAGAATGGAAGATGATTTCATTTTTGCATAGAACACTGGAAGGAGTCAAAAACAGAGGCCAATTACACAGCAAAGGGAGAAATACATTCTGTATCTCCATCCTGTTACACAGGTACAGCAGAAGGATACTCAGGCCTTCGACCCTGTTAGACCAGAACAGGACGAGGTAATTCAGCCCCTGGAGTCTGATATACAGTTACAGGAGATGGTCAATCAGCTACTCGTGTCGACAACACTGGGCCTCCAATAGGCCATGCAGCACCAGTAGCCTGTTACACAGCAGCAGGATCAGTCCATTCAGCTTCCTCGAGTCTGCAATTCAGGAACTGGAAGAGGTCCTACAGTGACTGGAAATTGGTACACTGGGATAACAGGAGGCTATTCAGCCCCATGGAGCATGTTGCATGGGAATTGGATAAGGATGCAAACTTTATGAGACTTCTTATTGGAAATGAGGAAGAAGTTCACGTTGCATGTTGGGGTTTGGGGACAGGAGACTAAATACACTCTTGGCCCCATTTTAGCGATGCGGGAGTAGACTATGTAACAACTCCAGCCTGGTTTTGCGGAATGTGAGGAGACAACTTCAGCCCTTCAAAGTATTACATAGCAACACGAAGATTGCATAAGCCCCACGTTAAGAGTATGCCATCAACATGATAACGTAGGGCCATCAATTTTGTACACAAGGAAGAGCGTTAGTCCAATCAGACACCCATATCTCCTAAAGATCAATCAGACCAGGTCATTTCAAGTCATTTGCGAATCATACAGGACTGGAGGGAACGTTGAGATTATCGAGAGGTAAGAACTTAAATTATCACCTCCACGATGGAATAAAAAGTATTGAGAAAACTTTCTGAATTTAAGAAAGATTCTTAGACTATATTATTCAGGAATTAATGGCAGAATGTTTGCAAAGTCAAAACCAATCCATCAGAGTCCTCATAATGTTGTGAAGGATAAATCGTACTTCAATTATTTACTTGAGTTCGTTAAAGATGTGACAAGCAAGATGGATATTGAGAATCTGGAGATATAGTACTTGGTCTTCCAGAAGGCATTTCATAAAGTGTGCACAAAAGATTAATCTGCAGAATAAGGCCATGTGATTAGAAGTAGCCTTTAGCTTGGAGACTGGATTGGGGAACCAACAAAATGCAGTGAGATGGAATAAATGGGTCATTTTCTGTTTGGCAAAATGCAACTTTCTGTCACCAGGCCCCAACTAATGGCAATCTGTACTATTACATATTTGCAGAGATAGACAAGCTAGAACCAAATTTTCAGATGACACGAGCATAGGTGTGAAATTGCAATGAACATGTAAGAAATTTTGTAATGGATATGGATGGTTTGGGCCAACATTTGACAGATGAAACTGAACAACTGATAGTATGAGTCTATCATTTTTGTCAGTGCAACAGATAGGCAACTTATTATTCAAATAGAGAGAATAACTTCAGAGTGTTTAGGTTTAGAGGAATCTGAGTGTCCTCATACATGTCACAGAAATCTCAGATGTAGGTACAGCAGGACGTAAGAAAGGGAAGTGCAGTTTTGGCATTTTTTATAAAAGAGCAGATTTTAAAAGGAGGGAGGCGCAACTGGAGTACACGGCACAGTTTTGGTGCCCAGACTGCAGGAGGGATGTAGCTGCCATGGAGGTAGTTCATAAGTGGTTAACAATTTGATTCCAGAGATGATGAGTTTTTCTTCTGAAGAGAGATTGAGCAGTTCAGGCCGATGCTGTCTGGAACTTAGAAGAATGAGAGGAGATGTCACTGAGATCTGGAGGATGCTAAAGGTGATTGATAGTATTGATGTCGATTAGATAGTTCCTCATGTCGGCAATCCAAAACAAGAGATCAGAGTTTTAGGATAAGGCAGAGCAGACCAAAAACAGGGGTAAGGAAAATTTACTTCTCTCAAAGGGTTGTTCACTGCAAATGAGAAGGCACTTAATTCACTGCTCCAGAGTGCAGTAAAGGCTGGGACATTGAGTAAATGAACGGATATGAAGAGCGTGCAGGAAAGTGGAACTGAGGCAGCAATGATATCAGACATGATTTTAATCAATGGCAGAGCAGGCTCAGGGGCTGAATTGCCGACTAATGCACCTCGTTCTTATTCAGCCTTTTGAATGTGTTATACAGGAATGCGGAGGACTGGTTATCAAACAGGAAGCAGGCAGTCTGGGTAAATCAGTCTTAATTACTTTGTCAGAACGTAACCAGTAAGGTCACCCAGTGATGAGTACTAGGTCCTCAGCTATTTACAAACTCTATCAATGATTTGTAGTAGTAGAACAAATGTTCTATCACTAAGTTTGGCGATGTCACTAAGATAAGCAGGACATTAATTTATGAATGGAGGGTCTGCAAATGTATATTGACAGGTAAATTCAGTGGATAATGGTTAGGCAGGACGAATTCAACGTAACATATAATCTGTATGTTTTTTCAAGAAGAATGGTAGACAGTATACTATCAAAATAGAGAGAGATTACAGGACTTAGTGATACCGTGTGAACTGGACGGTTCGCTCTGACACGTTCAGACATGGGAAGTGCTGCTCCATCTCCCTGATGGTCTATACCTTGATGTTCCCAGGGCCCCATTGCTCTCATTCATCATATATATCCTCTGTTGCAGAATTATGATATTGATGTCGACATGATGGGCGATGATGGATATGTCACCCAGTCCTGCATGGAAAGCTCCGGATCATAGAAGATTAATTAAACAGTGACCCTTATAGCCTCTGGCAGCACCGTCCTCCCCCTGGTGTGAAGCTGCAGGTCATGTTAAAGGAGGTGATACCGCTCTGTGGCCAGCTCCTTGTTCAGTCAGGGTTCCCTCACACTTTGCTCCTGGATTAAGTGTAGTTTAGGAAGGTGTTCCTGGAAAACCCGGGGTTGATACAGGGGACCCCTTTCTCCAGACACATTCATTGTGTGGTTTCTGAGCTTCCCCTGTCTGCACCCTCTGATCCATTTGGTGTTCATGTTGCAGACCCAGATGCTGTAACTACAGTCCCATTGTTCCATCCAGAGTTGGATCAAAAATCCTCAGGTCTCCCTGAATGACTGAAGCGGCTCACAGCACAACCGCCAGCAAACCATCCCTAGCCCCTCTACTAACTTTTCAAAAACAGGTGTCAGTCACAAGCCCCTCAGCTATTTGGGACCAGACCAGGCCAGACCACTCAGATATTTTAAGAAGGCAGCCTAGACCCTAACATTTCCTTATTTTAACCTTAAATGTGAAGTGCATGTTCCAGATGTATTGTGACTGGTCAACCCTCTCAACGTTAAGCAAAACGTAATCCATTCAAACGCTCTAGTTAAAACAGAATCAAAGAGAAGAACAATTTGCGATAGCTTCTTTACTGGAATACTTATGCAAACAATACAAACACTACATTCCACTAATTAACTGTGCTAATACAGGAACATCCCATAAACATACCCTTTGGCAAAAAGGTAAATTCAAACACAGAATCTTACTTGCAGTTCTGTAATCCAGGAGGAAGCAACTTCAAGAGAGTTTTCAGGGAGAATAGGAGCTAGGGATAATGTATTGAAACTTCCAATCCTTCTGGGATCCCAAGCAGATTCTGAATGCTGCAGCGAAAATCAAAACGAGAAAACCTGTCTGAGAGAGCTGGCCGTTGCCCTTCCATTGTTACCAGCGTTTTAATGAAATCTAACGTAACCTCGGTTACTTACTTCAGCCATTTTCAGTCGGCAGTTCGGCATCTCTGCCTTTACGACCTCTCTTCAAAAAAAAAACAAGGGAAAATAACCTTTTCAAAATGACAGTATCATCACACCTCGCCCTTTGACAAAATGAACCATCAATACACAATGGCAGCTTCATTTGAAACCCATTATTTTACTATATTAGTAGACCACAATGTGTATATACGACATTAACAATAAGTATGCAAGCATTCACAACTCTATTCTATTTCAGTCAGTTTATTCCGGCCACAGAACGCCTTTGTCTTTCTTCATTCAAGTCTCGACAACTTGTCAGCAAGTATGGTTTCTTGTCATGTCACCTGTATAACTTCCAAATTGAATAGCAGCAATAAATGTTTGCACATTCTCCCCGTGTCTGCGTGGGTTTCCTCCGGGTGCTCCGGTTTCCGCCCACAGTCACAAAGATGTGCAGGTCAGGTGAATTGGCCATGCTAAATTGCCCGTAGTGTTAGGTAAGGGGTAAATGTAGGGGTATGGGTGGGTTGCTCTACGGCGGGTCGGTGTGGACTTGTTGGGTCGAAGGCCCTGTTTCCACACTGTAATGTAATCGAATCTAATAACCTCTATCTGAACAGACTGGAAGTTTTCTCCAGAAATTTCTCCAAAAACGTTGAGGAGTTATGATCAGTGTATTGATTTGTCTCAGATTGGCAATTTAAATGCTGAAATGGTGCAACATCAACACCAAGCTCAAGGCCTCCTTCCCAATTGTGAAATATTTCTGCTGATGATTTCACCGGACACTCCCACCACGCGTTACATAATGGAGCAAATCTCATCTCTCCAATAGTCCTTCTGAATGACATGGCGTCTCATCTCTCAGCATCAAAGATTTACATGCCTCTGTACCTTTTAATGCTGTAGCCTCTACCTGCTAGGCCTGGTCTATGCCAGTAAACCTTACTCTCACAGCTATAGGTTTTAAGAAGATCTCGCACATTTTTTTCTATCCCTCACAGAAACCAAATTTTGATTTATGGGCCAACTGATAATCATCAGCCGTTTCCACTTCTAATCTTGCCATTTTAACTCTCTGCTCTTCCACACGAGTTCTCACAACTGCAGGAAGTGAATTTTTGAACTCCTCCAAAGTAAGGATCTCTTAAGAGTGTCATAGGTTGCTCTGATTTTACTACTCTTATTCACCTTTCAAAATGACCGCGTTTGATTCTTCCTCTCCTTTTCTTTTAATTCTACTTTTAATCACATTTCAAATTGCTTCAATTCCTTTTAGAATTCAAGCTGCCTCATCTGCAATTGAATTCTAGCGATTTCCAAAGACTCTGATGGTGTTTCCACCAAAATTAAAATGCCAACCTATAGCTGTAATTATCTTTCCTTATCTCACAAACCTAACTCCATCTTGTCTGCCAATTCTTACAGCTTTGCCTTGCTCACATTTTGTAAAATCTCCAATTTCACTTCTTCCACACCCAGAAAACTCTTAGAGACAGAAAGAACCATTAGCAACAAAGCATTATTCAAACAACCCGAATTCAACACCCGGAACAAAAGACACTAACAACGACAAAACACCGCCTTTGAACGCAACAATCTCTCTGCACACATTCTCCGCCTCCCCACGTGGGTTTACTCTGTTTTCCTCCCACAGCCCAAAAATTAGATTACTTAGAGTGTGGAAACAGGCCCTCCGGCCCAAAATGTCCACACTGACCCTCCGAAGAGCCACCCACCCATTCCGCTTAACGCAATTAGTGATTCTAATCCTGAATCCCATTTGGAATTGTCGATTTCGAACAGGGAAAGAGTCCACAGTTTGCTATGGATCTGACCAAACTGCCTTAAATTACTTTCAGATGGTAGCCTGGACACCAACCTTGTCTTATAGCAAATGTGAGATGTGATGCAGCTGGTCAAACCACTCAAATTTAAGCAAAACACGATTTATGTAAACACTTGAATAAAAACATATACAAAAAGAAGAGAAGTTTAGAATAACTTAACTACTGGAAATCTTAACAGAATATTAGATACAGTACCTCACACTAATGAACTGTTCCAATGTACAAACATCCTATAAACTTGTCCCTTGGCAAAAAGACGCATCATAGGTCATTCAGTCTCGAAAGCAATTCTCCAATCCAGGAGGAAACAGCATCAAGACAGATTTCAGAGAGAATAGCCACTCGGGATTATTTACTGAAGCATCCAACCCTTCTCCCATCCAGGCACCTGGTCATTGTTACTGCTCAGAAAAATTGGAAAGCCTGGTCTGTGCGAACTGCCCATTGTTATCAATATTTTTTTTTAAAAAACCTAAAAGCCTCCTAAGTTATTTACTTCAGCGGTTTGCAGTAAGTAGTTCGGCCTTTAAGATCTATCTTTAAAGAAAAGGAGCAAATAATCTATTTTAAAGTCACAGCATTGTCAGAGATGTTAGATGCCTGGTCCTTTACAATAATACTCAAGGTGCTTCCTTGAGTATGATTGTAAAGTGAGCAACAGCCCAAAACACACTCCCTGAACATGGATACACCACATTGGACACACCGAGTAGTGAACAACAGCCCGACTCACACAGCCCTGTCCATGGAGAACCACATGGGACACACTGGGAAGTGAACAACAGCCCGACACACACACTCCTGTCCATGGAGAACCACATGGGACACACTGGGAAGTGAACACCAGCCTGACGCACACCATGTCACTGTTTCTGAACTTCACAATGCCAGCACTCGATACACAAGGGAGCCAGAAACCCAGGCAATGGAAAGGTACAGAGGGCCAGAGAGATTCACATTAAAGACAGAGACAGACAGTTAATGAACTGAGAACATCTTGTGGAAATATGGAGACAAAGACTGGGTAGTGGGACTAACTGGATGATTGAACCCTTCGAGAGCAACATTACAAGAATGAGAACATTGAATAAAGGTATTTTCAGACCAGCTGGAATGGGTTGTTTCATCACAGTCGTTGGGTCAAAATCCTGGAATTCCCTCCCTAAAGGCGTTGTTGGTCAATCCACAGCACGTGGACTGCAGCGATTCAAGAAGGCAGCTCACAACCACCTCTCAAGGGCAAATAGGATTGGGATATTAATTCGAGCCAGCCAGTGATGCCCAAGACCCACAAATGAATAAAAAAAGATGTTGGCCAGGGATGGGATGGAGTCCCAGGAAGGAATTTGAGTTTGTAAACACAATAGAGGACAATGACGTCCACACTCCCAATATTTAATCAACAAGGACAGTGAGGAAATGGTTCACATCTGAAATTGAGTCGAGCTTAAAAATGTGTTGCTGGAAAAGCGCAGCAGGTCAGGCAGCATCAAAGGAGCATAATAATCAACGTTTCGGGCAAAAGCCCTTCTTCAGGAATTGAGTCGGTCAACATAGAGACCCATGAGTAACACTGCCAGAAGCAATGCGGGAGGCAGTATTTGAACAAGTTCCCTGATGCAGTTTTCATGTTCTGCAGAGTGAATATCTGGATGGAGGGTCTCAACATGAACAATAATAGTGGCAAGAAGTGAAAACTACATGAAAGAACAGTAACGCAGTCATAACTGGTTTATAGAAAAAAAAATATCTCAACGATGAGACTTACCAGGGACACCAATGATAGACAGGAGAGGATAATAAATATATCGAATAATGAGAAGAGCAAAATAGATCCGCAATGATAATGAGATCCGATCAAAATATATAGAAAGAAACCAAACATCATCGGATAACCCCCTGTCCATTTTTGAAACATTCCAGTCTAATGTTCCCAGATTCTGATCCAGTGTCGGTACATTCCAGTCTAATGTTCTCAGATTCTGATCCATTGTTGGAACATTCCAATCTAATGTTCCCAGATTCTGATCCATTGTTGGAGCATTCCAGAATAATGTTCTCAGATTATGATCTCTCCTCCCCTTCTCCATCTGATGCTGCTGATCCCTACCAGTGCTGATGGTGATGCTCCCGCTCATACTACGGGATAACACACTGAATAGAGCTCATTAAAAGATGGGAACTCTCCACTGGGAGAATTAGGATCCATGGAGACTGACATTAATCGCAGTCACCGAAAAAAACAGGCTTAGTTAACCCCTTCATTACATAACATTTCTTATTCACACTGAAAGGGAATATTTACTCAGTCTCGATGGAATGGATAGGGTTACTGACGGACGGAATATAAATCTTTCAATTTTTTTAAAAACTAGAACCAGACTAGAACCACCATGAATCCAGAGGAGATATGTGTTCAGCATGGAGCACTGTGCAGACCAGGCAAGAGCACTGCTGAACACCAACCTGCAATCAGTCCAGAGTGGAATACTGAGCAGACCTCAGCAGTGCATTGATCTATAAACCCAGATGAGACATGTGTTCAGCAGGGAGCACTATGCAAACCGGACTAGTGTACTGCGCAATACCACGCTCAATCTACCCGGAGTGGAAATGTATGCTGACCACAGAGGTGCATTGATCTATAAACCCAGGTGAGATATGTGACCAGGGTGTGGAACTGTGTCCACCACCCCAGTACATTTCTCGTAACACTGTATTGGATCAGTGAGGAAACTTGCGGTGCATGCTGGAAGTGAAAGGATGCGCAACTCCCATCCATTTACAGCTCCATATCTCCATTGTGCCATGACATAGGGGTGCTGTGGGTTTCAATATCACTTCGAGAGAGAGATGGTAGGGCAATCACTTTAAGTATCAACAAATGGGAGGGGTTTGGGGGATAGACAGAGAGAGGGAGATTGAGAGACAATGTCATGGAAGGATGTGTTCTCAGGTTCCACAATTCTGAAAAGAAGAAATTTTGATGGTATTCTGCAACATGAGCCAGTGTTTCCAGGAATGCTAGTTGAACAGGATATTGGTGTGAGGTCAGATGATGGAGAGTATTGAATGAGCATTTGTTCTGCAGCTGTGTAACTGGAAGTAGGGTCAGCACAAACATCGACTCATTGGATTGAATCCAACAATAACTTGTGTTAGTAACATTTTCACTGAGTATGACAGAGGGATTGTCCGCACGAGGCTGAGCTAGTTTCCTGGTGCCACCTTATCGAACTCATCTCGTTAACTACCCACCCCACTCCATGGGGTCCGTCTCATTCAATGACAGCCCAACTCTCTCACCCACCATGGCTGGAGGTACTCACCATCATCCGCATGACCCCAGGTATTCCATGATCCTTGGCACTGGTGCCATCTTTAAAAGGCCGATGGTCACAAGTTTGAGCTTTCTCAGTTTGGAGCTTCCCTTGCACTACTTACCCCGAGCATGGCAGGTAAGGGGCAATTATACTACGATTTGTTAACAGGGAAATTAAAGTCCTGGTAAATGGGCTAGTACAGAGGGGGGCCATTCTCTTCCCAGTGGAGTCTACACCACCAGACCCACCGTGCATTGTCTGAGCTCACCACCCAGCTCAGTGCAGTATCTGAAGAAATGACCAGCAATACAGGACAAGCATCAATAACCTTCCCCGTTCTGTCAGGATAAGGGTCACTGTATTCTCTCTGCTCCCTCACACTCACTGTATATCTGGTATAGCACCTTCCCCCGAACAAAGCTCATGCTCCAACACTCTCAGTGCAGCATGCAGCACCTTTCCTCTCTCTCTCTATCTCTTTCTCTCTCTCCACACCTCCCCCCCCGCCCTCCCCCACAACTCCACTTCACGCCCCACACTAATGAGACTGCATGGATAAAACACTGTATACTGAATCCCTCTGGACACCTCACCATGTCATCCCTCCCCACCTGCACAGGCACTAACAGCAGGGCCACCCAATCCCACCCTCACTCCCACCCTCCCTTTCGTCAATTCCAGGAGAAACAGCCTGGAATAGGACAGAAATGACCAAGCTTGGTAGTGGTGTGCCCGATATCCATCCCCTCACCGCTCCCCTCCCCACCCCCTCCCTCCGCCACATGAGGAGGACCCTGGTACAAGCCGGAGAGTACTGGGATGCCTCATGTGGAGATTCTGAAACATCCACGTCCCACCGACTGAGTAAGAAGCAATGTTCAGTGAAGGTCAATTCTCACTTTAACCCCACTGACAGTGCCGTTTTCCCCGGCACAACTGAGAAGCCCTGGCCCTAATGCCATCTCCATTTTGTGTCAAGCTGGTACAAATGGAATCCCCTCGGTCTCGGTGGGCAGGACAGTGGGCTCACAACACATCGTCACCACCACCTCCCAGGAAGGGAGCACAGAGGCTCCCTCCTACACCTCCCCCTGTAAACAGCTCAGATACTGAAACTAATCTGTGATAGTTACTGCTCTCCTCACTTGTCCTGATATCACATACACCCAGAGCCCTCTGCTCCCCCTCAGTGCCTTTAAAATGGTACAAAACGTTTTATATTGACTTTCAGAGTTATTCCTACCAAGGTGCATCACCTCACACTACTCTGCATTGATGTTGATCTGCCATAAACCTGAATACTAGACTAATGTGTCACTCTCAGGCTGGAGAACTGGGAAGAAATGCTGGAAAATAATCCGCTGCCTTTAATCATTTTGTGGTTTTAAGAAGAGGGCAGTCACACATTATAGGTGGGAAAGAGTGATTAGTGCTTTTGATCCAGAAAATATGCTCTTTCTTCGTTTGTGGTGTTCAGTGATAAGTATCTATTCCAGATCCTTTCTGGTGCAGAGTGCATCTTCAGGATGTTTTTCCTTCATATTACAAACATCCGATAATAGCCACTTAAGGTGGAAACCAAAGCCAAACAATTAAACAGTCAAACAGTTCATCACGAAGGCAGAGCACATAAACTCAACATCGTACATTTGAGGTGAGTACCTTTCATCTGTTGAAAAACGTAATTCTTTACTCAATTACACAGTTCAAAGTGAACCAAATTTTAATTAATCCACACTGAGCTGAAAGCTGACATTTAAAATATGACTCAAAATCTGGGAATGGTTGAAGTCTTGTACAGTGGCCCATGCCTCTGAGCCAGAGCTCTGGGTTATATTGCAATACCTGAACTTGCGCAGGAATGTTTATTACTCTGGACCAGAAGGTTTGGATTCAAGTCCTGCCTGTCACGGAGGTATGTCACAGTATTTCAAAACAGGCTGATGAATAAACACAGAGGTGAATAATGTTGCAGCTTTAGGGGCTATTGCCAAGTGATGGTAGTTTCCCTATCTCTAAGCTCAAAAGTGTAGATTCAAATTCCACAGAAGTGTTTCATAATGTGGCTGAACAAGTTGATTAAATAATTTTAGAATTGTGATGTGTTGGAGAAGGAAGAGGTGTCAGCATTGAATTTCAGAACTTAAGCCCGGGATGACTGAAAGCACAGCCATTCGTGTTGATTGGAGTCACATTTGCACATTCTAGAGGTTTATAAAATCATGAAGACCATGGATAGGTTTGAATAGTCAGGGTCTTTACCCCAGTGTAGGGAAGTCCAAAACTAAAGGACATAGATTTAAGGTGAGATGAACAAGATTTAAAAGGAACCTAAGGGGACTATTTTCACACAGAGGGTGGTGCGTGCATGCAATGAGCTGCCAGATGAAATGGTGGAGGCTGTTACAATTACAACATTTAAAAGGCATCTGCATGGGGACATGAATTGTAAAGGTTTAGAGGGATACGGAACAAATGGTGGAAAATGAAACTAAGTTAATTTATGACATCTAGTTGGCACGAATGACTTGAACCAAAGGGTCTGTTTCTGTGCCGTGTACCTCTATGAATCGCCAATGCAATTATTAAAGCTCTCTTTGTAATCTTACGTAACCTTCCTCACCTTCCACTATATAACTAATCTTGTTATCAGCCGTAAACTTGCTCACCATGCCTTCTATAATTCTCATCTAAATCATTGCTATAAATGATAACCAAAAGTTGATCCTGCATCAATCCCTGTGGAACGCCGCTGGTCACAGGCCTCCAGTCCCAAAGACAACCTTCTCCACCAACCTTTGCCCCCTGCCAATAACCCAAAACACACACATGCAGACATACAGAGACACCGACACATTTCGGTGTTTAAGACAGAGATAGATATAAGCGGAGCAATAGTTACAGTGAAAATGTGGAAGAATTTGGTTGAGCCAAATGTCAGCCATGATCGAACAGCAGATCAGACTCAATGGACCAAACACTGTGGTTCTGCACCAATGTCATATGCTCTATGGTTTATGCTGTCTGAATGTCGACCCAAAAGAGCACTGGAGGCTGAATTTGATAAAAACTTGACAGAACAGAGTAAATGGGAATGTGGGATAGGTTAGAGGGGCTGAATGGTCTATGTATTACCTATTGGTTGTGCCTTCATGCTTTTTTTTAAAAGAGAAGCTGACTGTGAGGTTCATACACTTTTAAATTTAGATGCTCTACTATTTAAGATTGAGATAAAGATGTTCCTATCGCCTTAGGGAAGAGCTGTCTGTGGCATTCTCAACCTGAGGGAACAGTGAAGACTGGGTCATAGTCTGATAGAGTCATAGAGATGTACAACACAGAAACAGACCCTTTGGTCCAAGTCATCCATGCCGACCAGATATCCCAACCCAATCTAGTCCCACCTGCCAGCACCTGGCTTATATCCCTCCAAACTCCTGCTATTCATATAGCCATTCAGATGCGTTTTAAATATTGCAATTGTACAAGATTCCATCACTTCCTCTGGCAGCTCATTCCATACACGTACCGCCCTCTGCGTGAAAAATGTTGCCGTTTAGGTCTCTTTTACATCTTTCTCCTCTCACCCTATACCTATGCCCTCCTGTACTGGACTCCCCCACCTAGGGGAAAAAAACATTGTCTATTTATCCTATCCATGCCCCTCATGATTTTGTAAACCTCCATAAGGTCACTGCTCAGCCTCCGATGCTCCATGGAAAACAGCCCTAGCATATTTAATCTCTCACTATAGCTATAATCTTCCACCTCTGGCAACATCCTTGTAAATGTTTTCTGAACCCTTTCAAGTTTCACAACATCCTCCCGATAGGAAGGAGACAGGATTGCACGCAATATTCCAACAGTGGCCTAACCAATGTACTATACAGCTGCAACATGACCTCCCAACTCCTGTACTCAGTACTCTGACCAATAAGAGAATGCATACCAAACACCTTCTTCACTATCCTATCCACCTGCGACTCCATTTTCATGGAGCTATGAACCTGCACTCCAATGTCTCTTTGTTCAGCAACACTTCCGAGTGTATAAGTCATGCCATGATTTTCTTTCCCAAAATGCAGCACCCCACATTTATCGAAATAATGCTCCATCTGCCACTTCTCAGACCATTGGTTCAACTGATTAAGATCTCATTGTTATCTGAGATAACCTTCTTAGTTGTCCACTACATCTTCAATTTGGATGTCATCTGCAAACTTACTAACTATACTATGCTCACATCCAAATCAGTTACAGTTACGTAAATGACGAAAAGTAGTGGGGTGAAGATATTCAAGGCTCACCTTGACTGACCTATGTTGGACAGGAGTGTCAGTGTTTAATGGGAATAGACAGGAAAGGTGTTTTCAGCCGCAAACAGGCCAACCATGATCTGTATAAACTGAGGAGCTGTCTGTTGTTCTGTCACTGCACCCCTTGAGGCTGTTACAGAGGGAGAGGAAACCCCATTCAGCCAGTCAGTATCACTGCAATGAGGTAGGAGAAACCCCACTCTGCCCCTCTAAAGAGATAAACGGGAATAGAATGAAGGATTCAGTCACAGTGCAATAGAGGTATACATCAGGGAAACACACCCTTTGGTCCAACTCATCTGTGCCAACCAGATGTCTTCATTTGCCATCATATCCGCCTGAATCACTCCTTTCCATAAACCCATCTGAATGACTTTTAAATGCTGTAATTATACCAGCCTCCAACACTTCCTCTGGCAGCTCTTTCCACACACACACCATACACTGTGTGAACAAGTTAGATCCCTTATATATCATGCCCCTCTCACCTTAAAACAATGCCCTGTAGTTCTGGACTCCCTTACCCAAGGGAAATGACCTTGCATATTTGCCCTATCAATGCTCCTCATGGTTTTATAAACCTCTATAAGGCCACCTCTCAAAGTAAAATGTTTATTTTAATGTGTAGTGACTGCGGCAATTATTCAACACAGCATCAACAAGCAACAATGAAATTAGTGATGAGGATTATTGGTTATGTTGATAAGTGGACACATGTTAATCAGGCTATAGGGAATCTCCCCCCTTCTCAGTGTCTAAAGATCAAAATTGAGCACATGACTGATATTCTAGAATGATTCTGTTGCTGCATCAGTAAGACAGCATGTTTGACCGGATCGCGATCCCCCCAAATGTTATTCTGTGCTCATCTTTTAAACTCTCAGGGATCAGGAACATTTACAGTACGAAGTCCACCTGATTATCTGACAACAAATGGCCGCAAGGAGGATCACTGAGATCAGAAACAAATCGACAACCATCTACACAGCATAGCAGGAGGCCATGCAACATTTCTAGGCTGCTACACAGGAACAGGGAGTCCTGGTCAGCTCCCAGGAAATACCGAATAGAGATAATTACTTATTTTCAGGTTGGAAAGTTGTCATTAGTGAAATTCCTAGGGGATCAGTGTGAGTTTATCAACGGATTACAATCTAGAATAATGATTTGGATGACAGGGCTCAATGGATTGGAGCGCAATTTGCCCTCACACCAGGATAGTCGTTTAATAAGATGTCAAGTGGAGACACAGTGTCTGCAATGGGATACAGACAGGGGAGGGTCGGGAGCAAACCCTCAGCAAAAAAAATGTACAATGTGGATGATGGGAAGTTTGTATTATGGATGAAGCATGAAACAACAGGAAATTGTATAACTGGAGGCAGAATGCAGAACTCGGTGGTACAAAGGGATTCCAGTCGAGGATTCACTGGAATTGCCTCACTACCTGAAGTTAAGGGAAGTCAGCTAAATCCACCTGTTCCAGGAAGCAATCCCATTGCCAGCAGCTTCTGGTAGAAGACTGCGTTTCAGACAGAAGGCATATGACCAGTGATGTGCCACAAGGAGCAGTGCTGAATCCGCTGCTTTTCATTATTTATATAAATGATTTGAATGTGAATACTCGCCTGTTTATTATGTTGACAGATTACATTAAAATTGTAGGTGCAGTGGCCAGCAAGGTTTACCTCAGAGTACAATGGGACCTCGATCAGATGGGCCAATGTACCAAGGAGTGACAGATGGAGTTAAATTTAGATAAATGTGAATTGTTGCATTTTGGTAAGGTAAAACAGGGCAGGACATATACAATTAATGGTGAGGTCCTGGGGAATGTTGTTGAACAAAAGTGTGCAGGCTCATAGATCCTTGAAAGTGGAGTCACAGGTAGACAGGGTGGTGAAGGTGGGGTTTGTTATGCTTGCCTTTATTGATCAGCGCATTGAGAATTTGAGCTGGGAGTTCATCTTGCGGCTGGGCAGGATGTTGGTGAGGCCAGATTGAGAATACTGTTTAATTCAGTTCGCTCTGCTACAGGTAGGATGCTGTTAACCTCAAGAGGGTGCAGAAACGATTTACAAGGATATTGCCGGACATAGAGTGATGAACTACAGGGAGAGGATGGACAGACTGGGGCTTGTTTACTCTGGAGCATCGGAGGCTGAGACGTGACATTATAAAGGTTTATAAAATCATGAAGAAAATAGATAATCTGAATAGCCTAGGTCTTTTTTCCAGGATAGGGGAGATCAAAATTATCGGACAAAGGTGACAGGAGAAAGATAGTAAAGGGACAATATTATCATGCAGATTGTGATGTGTGTATGGAATGACCTCTCAGAGAAAGTGATGGAGGCTGGTACAGTTACAACATTTAATAGGCATCTGGATATGCATATTAATAGGAACGATTTAGAGGAATATGGACCTAATGCTGGCAAATGGGATTAGATCAGATTGGGATGTCTGAGTTATGTGGACAGTTCTCCGTGCTTTATGACACTGTAAGAGAGATGAGGAGAAATTCTAAAAGGACCTTTTGAGTAGGAAGTCTCTTCTCCAGAGGTATGTGTTGCCTCTTTTTTCACATTTATCAAAAGCTGAGTTAGTTAAATATTTGACAGAGAAGTGAGTCACAGATAATGGGATACAGACAGGAAAGTGGGGCTGAGACCATAACCTGATCAGCCACAATTTTAGTGCTTGGTGGAGAAGGTTCATAGTGTTTAACGATCTAACCCTGGTCCTGTTCTGATGTTCCATTCAGACCATTCAAACTGCTAGACAGGAACAATTGGAGGGCACTTACTGCTATACCTCCCCTGACTCTCTGGAATAGAGAATTCCTGACATTCACTACCCTCTGTGTGAGGAATTCACTGCCTGCTCCTACACCATGACCTATCAATATGAGCGATAGAATACAAGGGCATACCAAAGAGCGACTGGCCCTGATATCAAGGCAGTATTTGATTGAAGCTGACATCAAGGAGCCTGAGTAAAATTGCACTTCATCAGAATCTATTGTAAACTCTCTAGTGTTTGGAGTCTTTCACAGCACAATGGAACATGTTTATCATCTCAGCCGTGGAACATCTCTGCAGGAAATCCTCAGAGTACCTACCTCAGCCCAGGCAAACCCAGATTGTCAGCAAGGAATCCCTGCTGTGTGGAAGCAGGCCATTCATCCCGTTGAGTCCATATCAATCAGAAGTGGGGATATTTACTGTATGTTACACAATATTCAGAAAGCTTCGTCATCCCTGACCTCCTGATGCAGTTTGTATCTATGTGCAACAAGATTGAGACAACGTTCAAGCCTGTGCTGTTAAACTTTCGGCAACATTCATGAAACAGCCCTGCACATTTCCACAGTAAATGGAGGAGTTCACTCAGTACCTCAATCTGTCTTCACAGGAATATGGGAAAGTCATTCAATCCATCAAAACTACTGGACAAGAAGAGGGAGAGCCCATTCAGTCCCTCTTGCCGTTACACAGGAAGACAAGGAGTCTGCTCACGCCCACAAATCACTTACAGGAGTCAGAAAGTGACCATTTCGCATCTGGAATCAGTTACAAAGGAACAGGAAGAGATCATTCAGCTTCGCATGTCGCTAACACAGGAAGAGGAAGGTGTCAGAGATGCTCCAACATAACAAACAAATGGGGCAGGGGCTGCACAGATGGACTGTTCCATGGCATTCCTCATGGCTTCATTACTCATAGTACATTCGTGTTATGCTAGTATGGTTTTCTGGCAGTGGAACTGAAATTATTTTTTCAACCAGTTTAAAAGGCATCTTCCATCGCTGAGAGAGCAGACCTACATCCTATCTGAAAGTCAGAAGCTGTTGGAGAATATCTAACTGTTTCAGAATGAAGGTATTGTGGCTGCTGACAGGATTGTGAAACATGCAACATGGAGTGGAGTGCCACAGAGTAACTGTGCATTACAGTGTTCAGAGTTCATTCAGAGCCTGTACCTCTCTGTTAATAGAAATTAAGTCTCTGCACAGGCACATAATCTAATAGGAATCTATCATCCTATGGAACGTATGGAATTTCCCACCTTATCAATGGCTGTTTTGGACATAATGAGTGTCCATCCATAACCATCAAGGTTCAACTTCGTATTCTCTCACAGTGCTACACGTTAAACACATATTTACTGCACTCTCTCCTGATGGTACCATCATGCCAGGGTTCAATGTGGTGAAACTCCTTTGCACTATCTTGGTGACGTGGAGATCATTATTTATAAAACAGACTCAGTCTGTACACAATACCCCAAATACTCTTTCAACAAAACACTACTATTGAGTGAGGTCTATTTACTGTGGTATTTCAAGTATTTTGCATGAAAGACCAAATATCATTTTCAGTTATAATTACTTCTGTCCCATCTGGATTCTATTAGTGACTCATAACGAATGACATCCAAATCCTTTTCAACAACAGCACATCCCAACTGCTCACCATTCAAAAAACTTAAATGAGAATCATTAACTTTGTTGTTTCCATCTGAATCATGTTATATCTTGCGAATAGCTATTCCCCAAGCACTGATCCTTCTGATACCCCACAAGCCTTCCATACAGAGAAAAACACTACTCTCTTCATTTTGCTCATTATCCAATTTTTGATCCATTCTGTGTGTTCCACCCCTACCTACCCATGGACTCTAACATTTCCCACTCACCAGTATTCAACTGTATCAAACGTTTTTCTCAAGATTCAAAAACTCCAATCCCACTGGTTGTCAAATGTCGATATCACAACGAATAATCTCCACAACTACGGTAGGTTTAGTAAAGATCATTTCCCTTTCCTGAATCTAGGCCGAATGTAAATATATCGTTATTGTCCCAGTATCTAATTGTCACATTCCTTATAAAAGGTTACAAAGCTTGATGTCAGCTGTGACAAAAACAATTTAGTTTTCTGTTTGCCCTTTCTGTCTCGTTTTAAATATTTAGGGGAACAATAGCCGCTTTCCAGTCTGCAGGATCCCTCCAGAATCTAACCAGCTTTGAAGAATAATCAGCAATTATTTCAGTAGCTCTGTTGCCGCCTCTTCAATATTCTGGGATGTAGCTCATCAGATCCAACAACATACCAAGCTTCAATTCGAATACATTTTCAAAGACATACTCTTCATTAATTCTAATTTCGTGCATCTCCTAATTTTCACCAGGGCCCCTCTTCCCTCCTATTTCTGGAAGTTAGTTTCTACATATTCCTCCATGGAGACAGAACCAATGTATTCCTCACAGCAGGCTGATGGCTTCCATCAGCTCGTGTTGTATCGGAGGACTGCACTCCAGATATGTCATTCACTTGTGCCTGGAAATTTCCAGAATCAATCCAATACACTTCAAGGTGATGTATATGTCACCCACTCTTACCTGGAAAATTCCAGAATCAATCCAGTTCACTTCATCGTGAGTGGCAGCACAGCCCTGTCCCTGCTGTGAGTTTACAGGCTATATTGAAGGAGGGGAAACAACTCAGTGACCACTTCATTTTTGAAATACGCTGGTTTTACATTTTACACTTGGAATGGGCCGAGCTCAGACAAATATTCCTGAAACCCCTCCCTGTGTACAGAGCTTCCCTTCTGTGTAGTTCGACTCCATTTGTTTACCATGGACCCAGAACATTCTGTAAATGCAGTGCTTATATCTCGTCCAGAGTGGGGTCACCATACCATTGGGTCTCTCTGAATGGAAGCGGCAGCTGATACCGCAAACCCGAGAAAAGCATCCACAGAACCTCCCTTTATTCTGTAATGACAGAAGAAGTCAAATCCTCACACACACGATGCACGCGTTCAGTGTTGAAAATGTTTCTTTTCTTAGCAGAAAATAAAAGTTACATCTCTGTACAGTCCTACATTTACAGTTCCCTTCTTCAAAAAAGTCATTTGACAATGTAACATTCCCTTTCTTTGTATCTGAGCAACTATAAGGGCAGCACCAGTATTGGTTGCAGAGTCGATCATCACACTCAGAGGAGAAAGACAGATGGAATATAACTCAATGTAAACAGAGACGCACCTAAATTGACATAATATTCAGGAATATGGGAAAAGGGGAAATTTTAGAATAAGCTCCCATTTTATTTTCCTTCTGGTTCATTATCAGCAGTCTCTATGTTTGCTTTTCATTTTCTCTCTCTTTCTCGCTGGACATTTCTACATCCACTCAATTAACCTCCCCCTCACTCATCCGACCATCCCTGACATAAATGATATTATTTCCCTGTTGCTTTCAGTTGTGATATAGGGTCAGTAGGCTCTAAACTTTATCTGTTTTTCTCTTGACAGCGGCTGTCATACTTGCTGAGATTCTCCAACACTTTCAGACGCTGGAGAATTTTATTCCGGATCTCCATCATCCACGGTTCCTTGGTTTATTTCATCTTTAATGCTGTCATTTCACAGGATGTCAGCATCACTGGTAAGGGCAGCATTTGTTATCTGTCACTAATTGCCGTTGACTGCGAGACCATTTGTAAAGACAATATGGAGCCAATCTTTTTTGTCACACTTCGTCTTTGGTAAAGAAACTATCAGTGAAATAATAAAAGAAATCCTAATTATTTATGGCTGTCGTTTGTAAAATGAGATTTTATTCCAATTGTTGCCATTCAAATTTATCTTCTGTCATCGGCTGTGGAGGGATTTGAAACAATGCAATTAAAGTCATAACTTGTGCCTTTGAATTACACGGCCAGTGACATTATTACTCTGATATGAGGTCCCTATTATGAAATAGGTGGTTTGCCAAGAACAAGTTTGTGGTCAAAATATTTGTAACTGGAAGAGTGGTCAGAAAAGAAGTGGAGCCATAAAATCAGAAGTTAACAAGGGGGAAGATGATGGCTTATTCAGCAACAGCATTGAGGCAGAGGTGGAGACTGGGGATATTATTGAGGTGGGTGTAGACAGGTTTGATGGCAGAGAGAATATAGAGACATAAAACCGTTTAGGGCAAATGAAAAACTCAAGGGTCGGAACAGTCTTGTTCCTTCTTAGGTGTTTATGAGTGAGGAGTCTGAAATTGATGGAAATGAAGTGGAGTTTGTGACTGAAACTGAAGATAGCAGATTATGTATTTGTTAAATATAACTAACAGAAATAGCAATAACCCTCACCATCGTTTATCAAATTGACAGAGATAGGCTTACTAGGAACACCAACAATAGCAAGGATGGGATAGTAACCTGCCGGAATAATCATCAATTCATTAATTCTACTGGAAAACCTAAAAGAATTATAGGTTATTTAACTACTCCGCAGTAACTGCTCCGACATGGTGACATCCCATAAGCATACACTTGTCAAAAAGCAAATTCAGGAAACAGATCGTCTCACATGCAGTTCTCCAATCCAGGAGGAAAAAACATTAAAAGCCAATTCTGATGGCTCATATCCACAACTCTAACCATGGCCAATCCCGAGAAAGATAATAAAGACCATCAGATAAACTCTTGTCTGTTGTTATACCATTCCAGTCTAATGTTCTCAGATTCTGAGCCATTGTGGGAACTTTCCAGTCTGTTGTTCTAAGATTCTCTTTCTTTCCCTCTCCCTATAACTGCTGAGCACAATCGTCTTGAGGATGACACTGCCGCTGATACGATGACATAACAGGTTGAAGGAAGCCCCTTACTAGTAGAAGAGGGAAACTGTCTAATGACACAGTTAGGATCCATGGAGACTGACTTCAATCACAGTCACAAACAGCTCCAGTAAACCCTTTTCACGACAACTCTCATATGTCACCACAATACTTGGTCTAGTTGGGATGCTGACATTGTTGACTACTGGGTTAATAGCACATCTCCAATTGTAAAGTTAGAGGTGAGGTAGAGTGATGATGCTTTGTATTCACCATCTCAATGATCCTACTATGATTTGGCAGGATGGGAATTGCTGGGGTCCCAAGGCCGTCTGTGGCTGATCACCAGGCCTGCTACATCTTTTCGTTTTATTTACCCATATTTAACTTTGACATTTATCTTACCATCATTTAATGGCTTAGGTGAGGTTAGGCATTTTTTGAGAGGCTCCTACAGTGGCATAGACGGTGAAGTTACAGTCCATTCTTTGTGGTTCTTGCAGCTGCGGCTTGGTCCTGTGGAGTGAAGGTCAAACTCTCACAGAACCAGGATTCTTAATTTTACATTTCACCAGTTATTGCTGGGGTCTCAGCAAGGTTGGAAGCGTGGAAATCTTTTCTGGTTGTTACACACGCTCTCTGAGATTTTTCTCAGAATTGGCTTTTGATGTTTTCTTTCCTCCTGGATTGGAGAACTGCATGTGAGACGATCTGTTTCCTGAATTTGCTTTTTGACAAGTGTATGCTTATGGGATGTCACTATGTTGGAGCAGTTACTGTAGTCATGATTCGGAGATGCCGGTGTTGGACTGGGGTGTACAAAGTTAAAAATCACACGACACCAGGTTATAGTCCAACAGGTTTAATTGGAAGCACACTAGCTTTCGGAGCGACGCTCCTTCATCAGGTGATTGTGGAGGGCTCGATTGTAACACAGAATTTTTCGCAAAAATTTGCAGTGTGATGTAATGAAATTATACATTGAAGAATTGATTGTCTGTTAAGTGATAGTTTCACTTCTTTCATGTGTAAATCACAAAACCCTTTTTTTAAAAGTTGCATTCTCAGGTTAGCTGTTAACAATGGTGATAGCTAGACAATATGTTGAAGGTGTTAGCCCTCTGTGTTCTCTGTCTATGACCTGATGTTTAGATTGATTCCAATCTAAAAAGTGAGATAACAGAGTTTTACATAAATTCATGCAGTTTTTGAGCTTTTATGTAATGATAAGCACATTTTACACAGAACAATAAAAAACATACACTTATTTTTTGGTCATAGATATTCAACTTCAATTAATAATTCTTGTTATTTCACTTGTCTCATCTTCTTGTTTTCAGCCAAAGACAGCTTCTAACCACTTGGTTCGTTATAATATACAATTTCTAACAGAGAACGCTTTCATCCTTAACCGTTATCTTGACTGTTATCTGAACTGCACCGTTACCTTATAATGAAAATTTCTCTTTTCCTTTGTCTGTGACTGTTTCTGTCTGTAACAGTTATACTGTCTCCCACTCAGTTGGCTGGATGTCTGGTTTGTGATGCAGAGGGAGGCCAACAGCACAGGTTCAGTTCCTCACAATGACAGAGATTACCGTGAAGAGGAAGCTCTCTCAACCTTACCCCATCCCCCGACGTATGGTGACTCTCAGGACAAACTACCATGAGTGGTCTTTCTCTAATGGCAGAGCAGCCCCATGGTCCTTTGATACTGTATTCTATCATTGTTTCATTTTAAATTTTTATCTATTTTATCATTTTGTTTTGCATTATGTTCCTGGATGTTCTGGACCAGTGTCATTTGTACCGCTGTCAGAATTTCCCACACACTGCACATTCCTGCCCATTCCTCAATAATCCTTGACTTCGTTGCTATTTGTGAAGCTTCTGTCTGCTCCTCAAAAATATTGGATATCTCTGCTTCCAACGTTCGGCGGGGAAGCGTGTTACAAAGACTCACAACATTGAGAAAACAAAACCTTAACTCATCTGTGTGTCAGGTTTTTTTTACGTCTCCTTACCTGAGAAAGGATATAATTACATTGGATGCAGTTGAGAGCTGTTTCACTTCACGTATTCCAGGGATGAAGGGCTTATATTATGGAGACTTTAACAGGTTTGACATGGAATGAGAGCTGGTCCTATTGAAACATACAAAACCTTGAGGAGAGTGGATCAGGTAGATTCCCGTTGTATGTTTGTATAGTCAAAACTTGTTATCATTGTCATAGAACCACTACAGTGAAGAAGCCGGACATTCTGCCCATTGAATCCACACCTACCCACTGAATAGCATCCAACCCAGACCTGCCCCGCATGTAACCCTATATTTCCCATTACTAACCCACCAAACCTACACATCTCTGGGCACTATAGCATGGCCAAACCACTCTAAGCTGCACATCTTTGGACTGTGAGACGACACTGGACCATTGGGAGGAAACCCACTCAGGCACAGGGAGAATGTTCAAACTCCACATAGAGGGTTGGCCAGGATTGGAACTGAACACAACTCTTTGGTGATATGAGGCAGCAGTGCTAACCACAGATTCACCATGCTCCTCTGTTAGTTATATTAGTTAGTTACATCTATGTTATATTATATCGAGGATGGCTTCGGCTGATTGTCCATAGGCAGGTGAATCAGGGAAAATGGCGTATGGAGAGAAAAGTGCAGCTGGGAACACAATGGGATAAGCCACGACCTTAAATTACGAGTAGAGTAATGTAAAAGGGCCGAATGGCCCACTCGTGTCTCTCAGCCCTGTGTTCTGAAGTTCTATTCAGCCCTTCGGACATGCTACACAGGTGCAGATTGACGCCACTCCAATGGTTAGGTGTAGTTTTGGAAATGCACTTGGAAACTCCAGGCTTGGTCTGGAAGTGACCCCTACCCCCAATCCCTGTATGCAGGCTTCCCCTCTCTGTAACTTCTTCTCCAGATGTAAGTCATGTCCCAGACCCAGATTCGCTGTGAATACTACCCCCATACCCCACCCAAGGTTAACTCAACAAATCCTCTGCTCTCCCTGAATGCAACATTGTACAACACGACTTCCAGGAAAATAGCCAGTTGCTTTCCAAAAGCATAACGTATGGAATTAATAAATAGGAACAGGAGTTAGCCATTCGGCTCCTCAGTCTAGCCCTCTCATTTAATAAGGACATGGCTGATCTACTCCAGTGCTCAACTCCACTTTCTTGCTGACTCCTTGCATCTCCCCATACCTCTCTGGGTTAGTGAATTCCAGACACTCATTATCTTCTGAGAAAAGACATCACTCTGCATCTTAGATTGACATCGATGTTCTCCATATTCGGTATGTATGTCCTCGAATTCGAGACTCCCCTCAGGAGAGGAAACAACTTCTCAACATTTACCTCCTCGAGCCCCTTCTGCGTCTTGTATTTTTCAGCAATATCACTCCTCATTCATGAATGATCGCCTCACTGTTATCGAGATTCTCAATAATTCAAACCTTTCATCCCAGGAAGCTGCCTAATGAACCAACCTAGTTACTTACTATATCAGCATGCTGATTTTATGTTTCATACACAAGAAGACTCCAATCTCTTTGTACTGCTCCTTTTCTGGAAGTCGTCTCCATTAACTAACAGCCTGCCTTTTGATTCTCACTGTCATCCACAAACTTAGATGCATATTGCACTCAGCTCCCACCATCAGGCTATCAGTATAGATTGTAAATAACTGATGCCATTGGACTGATATTTGTATACTCCAGCAGATATACCTTTATCATGAAGATCCATTAATCCTGACTCTCCGATTTCTATATGTTAATCAATCATCATCCCATGTTAATACATTATCCATCATCCTACGAGCTCCTGTTTTGTGTAAGAACTCTTATTCTGTAATACCTTGTGGAAAATCTCTGGAAAGCCTGGTTTCTACCAGATCCCCTTTATCAAGTCCGCTTGTTACATTCTCAGGCATTTCCAGAAATACTTTGCATGATTTTACAGGACAAAATATAATTTCCCTTTCACAAAACCACACTGGCTCTGTGTGAAGCTTTTCTAAATGTCCATGCTGGCCAGGTTTTCCAAATTAAGATCGTCCCACCTGCTTTCATTTGGCCCCATATGCCTCTAAATGTTTCCCATTCATATATTTGTCCAAATGAGTTTTAAATATTTTAGCTTTGCATGCATCGCATCTACCACTCTTCCTCTGGCAGCTCATTCCATACTCACACCACCCTCTGTGTAAAAACGTTGCCCCTGCGTCCCTTGTAAATTTTCCCTCTTTCACCTTAAACCTATGCCTTCTAGGGCTGAACTCCCCCATCCTGTGGAAAAGACCTTGGCTATTCACCCTATTCATACCCCTCATGATTTAAGAAACTTCTATAATGTCATCTCTCAACCTTCTACACTCCATCCAAGACTAACTTCAAGAACAAGCAGAAAAAAATCACTGCAAATATGAAGCAATATTAAAAAGACATTTGAACAATACCCAGCCCAAACTTCATACTATTATTTAATTTTCTTCACATTACAATACTAAGACAGCATGAAACGCTTACCTGTGCCAATAAGAATTCAAGCATCTGAATTCCTTTGTCGAAGGGCAGTGATGATCTCGACAGAGAAAACGTATTTGTGGCCAGATCTTGAAAATAGCACATAGTCAACATTCTCCCTCCTCGACTCCCTATGACCGTGTGTGGTTGTGACTTCAAAATCTTGTACTGAGTAGAGAGATCCCCTTTCCCCCATTCACATCTTAATTTAAACCCATTTTACATCACTTAATCGTTCACCAGTGCTAAAACCCCACTTATCTTTGCCACACCCTCTTTCCCCTGTCATCCATCCCCAGCCTCTGGCAAGGGATTAGTAAGCCCATTTCCAATCGTTTTAAGTGTCACATTCGACTTGAAATGCTAACTCTGATTCCCTGTCTCTGCTGATTCTGCCAGACCTGCTGAGGTTCTCCAGAAATGAATAGGTGCAGCACAAATTTTCAATTAAACAAATAACTATGGACAATGGAAATAAAATACAAAAAATGCTGGAGAAACTGGGAGCTTTGTAGAGGCTCACTGGACTGAAAGTGTAATTGCATTCACTCCAGTAGATGCTGCAATATTTTCAGCAATTTCTGTTTTCGAACAATTTCCAAAGAAGTTTGTGAAAGATGCTCAAACATCTAGTCCAACATGAAGCGCCGTACATTGGGAACTGAACGATAATGCATGGTGACAAGTTCCTTGACTCTGAAACTGCATAAGACTGGCATCACTGACACTATAGAGCTCTTAATCATGGTCAGGGAGAAAATCAGAAGGAAACACATTCACTTCAAACACAGAAGATGTAATTATGGAAAGGAAAAGATACAGATTAATACCTAAAATGGATTGAGTTAAGGTAACAAATTGGAGGCGTGATGACAATGAGAGACTTTCAGCAGAATAAGAATATGAAAATGGAAGTATTTCCGCATCATAAACCAGGTGAGGTCACTTAATACTGGGCTGATGGGTGAATAGGTCTCATTGTGAACTGGGGGACAGTCAGTTGAGTTACATTGTAGACTTTGCAGCTTACACTTGGTTATCATCTGATGCTGTAGACCACAGCGGCAGCAGAAACAGAATTGTATTCAAGGAAAATCTGCAACATTTTACTGAGGATAATCCATCAGTCTACCATTACTATCAAGCCGATCCATGGTTCAGTGATGAGTGTGGGTGAACATGCCAGGGTCGGAATCATGTGTACCTAAACCTGATGACAACACATTAAAGCTACCGCACTTGACTGGTTACATTCCAAACAGCAGAATTAACATCTGATGGAGACGGGGAAATGATCCCAAGAATAACAGATCAGATCTAAGCTCTGTCATCCTCACACATCCAAGCATAAATATTGATGGGCTATTAAACAATTTACTGGAGGAGAGGACTCCACAAATATCGGAACAGCTCTGTACATCAGTGAAAAAGTCAAGCCTGCACTACCCTCAGCCAGACGTGTTGAGTTGATAATCCACCTCACCCTCATCATGATGCCCACAGAATCACAGATGCCAATCTTCAACCAATTTGTTTCATTCACATGACATGAAGAAACAGCTGAACACAATTGTTACGACAAAGACAATGGGCCCTGACACCATTCCTGCAATAGGACTGAAGACTTGTGCTGCAAAACAAGCTCTGCCCTTGGGGAAGCTGTTTCATTCCAGCTCCAACTTTGACATCTCCATTGCAATCTGGCAAATTACCAATGTCCAATCTATGTCCAATCCCCGAAGACAGAAATAACTGCAATCTGACCATTTACCACCACTTCAGTCCCATCACGACAGTCACATTGGTGGGAATTCGATTTGACAGAGCTGTCAAGCAGCACAGAAATAACCAGCTCAGTGTGGTGTCTGATAGGTCCCCATGTGGAGGTGTTGCTATTGTGGAAATGTCACTGGATTACTAATCCAGAACAGGCTAATGCTCTGTCAGCTGGTGGAAGTTAAAAAAAATTAATAAAATATCGAGGCCTAAAATCTGGTGTCAGTAATAGTGATCTAGTGTCCAATGTTGATTGTAAACATCAATCTCCTTCCCCAATGTACTTTCAGGAAGTGAGTCTCCCATGCTTTCCTGGTCTGGCCTAAACGTGACTCCAGACACACAGACATGTGATAAATGTTTCAATGGTCACTGAAACGGCCAAGCAAGGCACTCAATTGTGTCAATCTGCTCCATTTTCTATAAAGTCAATTCCCATTCACTGTTACGCGATTCCTTGCTGGGCACCAGCTGAACAGCTAAATGCAGCCTCAGGATCCTCTGTCTGCAAAATGTACAATCAATGTGTTCAGCTAAAACAGGAATACAATCCACTCTGGAAGCCTTGAAACTGAGCCTGATACTGGGATAAACTTTATTTCAAACGGTGGGTGGGGGGGGGGGGGGGAACGGGGGGGGGGGGGGGTGGGGGGCGGTGGTGGATTTTCATCTTCAGATGAATTGCAATTCTGCATCACGTGGTCAGTCAGCTTGCGCACTTTCTGGTGAAGAGTGTGGTGAAAGGTATGCTGTTGTGGTTAGTGTCTGTTGTGTGAAAGTGTTAAATTTACAACACTGTTTCATTGCAATATGTGAATTAAAGATTTATTTAGACAGTGCAAATGTGTGTGTAAGACTAAATGTAATTTTTGTTTTTTACTGATATTTTAGGAGGTTCACCCCTTACACTCCTTTTTCCATAAATCCCATTATTAATATTGCACGATTTTCTACAACACAGTGTTGCACAGGGACACAGCTACCGCTTTATTGGAGAACAACCTAGAATGATAGCTGATCTTCTATTTTCACACCACACTCCTGCTCTCTCCCTATTCCTTTAGTTTCCAGAAATCCTTATGTTTATTTAGCACCTTGGCTTCCACAGCCTCATCTGGGAGAGAGATCCCTCAGGGTACCATCTCTGAGGGCAGACATTAATTCTCATCTCAACGCAGAGTGGCCTGCATGAAGCTAGAACTGTGGCCCCTTGTTTTCGACATCCCAGCCTGCTTCCAATCTGTCTCACACTGTCAGGGTTTTATATATTTCAATGAGATTGCCACTCATTTTCCTAAACCGCATGGAATATAGGCCCAGTTGCCCTAAACTCTGCTCCCACAACGAGCCTGTAATCCCAGTGATCAGTCTGGTCATCCTTCGTTTCTCTCCCTCAATGTCAGGTTTGTCCTTTATTAAATAAGGGGACCAAAAATGCACACAATACTGCACAATGTTCGAAATGGGCTCCCACTAAGGCCCTGTACACCTGCAGTAAATGACCCTAACTCCTGTATTCAAATCCCCCTGAAATGGAGGTGAATATGCCATTTATCTGCCTAACTGCTTTCTGCTCCTGCACTATTGCTATCAGTGACTGGTGTACAGGGAGATCCAGATTCTTTTCCATGTTACAGCTCCCCATTTCTGGGCCTATATACACTGGTAAGCGTGCAAATGCCATTCCCAGTATTGACATCTGATTTTAGAACTCACTGCCCTACATGGACTCAGAGGCTGCGCAGAAATAAACAAAAATGCAGCTTTATTTCATTTATAGAGCAACATTTTTCAACCACTCCCTTTTCAAATGAGAGGCTGCCATTCTATTGTTCCCATCAAAGTATACAACATCTCATCTCTGCCATTGCTCTCCATCTGCTAGGTATACGCCCAGTCATTCCACTTTTCTCAATCACCTTGGAGTTTCTTTACATCTTCCTCACCCACTCACAAGCTGACATTGTTTAGTGCTGTTAGCAGACTTCGAAATATTGCATTTGTGCCCCTCTACTTAACATATGATGTGTATTGGGAATAGTTGGAACCCAAATCCCGATCCTTGCTATATCCTCCAAGCCTTCCATTAAAAAAAAACATGGTTTTATTCCTACTCAGTGTTTCCTGCCAGCTCTGCCCTTCGAAAACCATGACCATGTATTAGCCCCAGTCTCACAGAATTCGAATTTGCACAATAGGCTTGGGGCTTTACCAAAACCCTTTCTGAAATTCGAATCATATTGCATTAATACTTTCTCCATAATTTTGCTGAAAGCCAATTTTTCAAATATGATTACCATTTCATAAATCTCTGTTGACTTTGTCTATTCTCATTATTTTCAGTCCAATACTTTCTCTAAAACTGTTTAGTTGCTAATTCCATTCTATTCCCTTTTTTTCACAAGACTAAAGTTCCCGAGTATTGCTGGGAAGTTTTATTTTTTGTTTTGTTTTTCTTCTGTGAAGACATAACTGAAGTATTTGCTTCATAGTTCTGCTATTTCCCTGTCTTCAATTATCTGGTATCAGACTGAAAGAAAGCTGCACCTTTTTCTCTTAATTTTGTTATTGACATATTTTCAGAAGATATTACAAGTTCACTCATATAAACTTTGATAAGATATTCTTCAGAAATCTATCAATTAATATCTTAAGCTACTCAGTGATTGACCTTCCACAGCCATACAATTACAGAAGCACAGACTCTGTACCATCAGTAATACAGCACCGTCTACATTAGTCCCACTTTCCAACACAAGACCCGTAGCCTTGAACCTTATGGCATTTCAAGTGCACAACCGTGTATTTTCCAATGGTTTCGAGGTTACCATGACAACTCCCTTCTCAAGAATCGCATTCCAGACCGCAACACACTCTGGGTGAAAAACAGCCCTCAAATCCTCACTAAACCTCAAATCCTTCACTTTAAAAGTGAGGCCTTTTGACGAAAAGGAACAGCTGTGTCAATGTCCACCGTGTCAATGTCCCTCGTCATCCTACTCTTCTGAATCACGGACCCCTCAGCCTTCTCTCCTCCAAATTAAACAACCCGAGCTTATCCAGTCTCTGTCCATAGCTGATATGCTCCATCCCAGGGAACATCATAGGCAATCTGCTCTGCACCCCCACTAGTGCAATCACATCTTTCCTGTAATGTGGTTCCTAGAACTCCACACAGTTTTCCATCTTGGCCTCACCAAAGTTCTGCATAGCTCTTATAATCTATGCCACTTTGTATTAAGGCTGTATTTACGCTCCCCTATGCTTTCTCAAATTGTGTATTAACCGGTGCAGTCACATTCAGGGATGTGTGGAGAAGCACCCTCTGAGCTTCCTGGTGTGCTGCCATTCATTGAGTCCTCCCCTGTCTGGTTCCTTCTTCCAAAGAGCATCACCACATATTTAACAGGGTTACATTCCATCTGCCATTGATCCACCCACCTGACCATTCCATCTGTATCTTCTTGTAACGTAAGGCCTTCCTCCTCACTAGGAGAAAGTGAGGACTGCAGATGCTGGAGATCAGAGCTGAAAAATGTGTTGCTGGAAAAGCACAACAGATCAGGCAGCATCAAAGGAGCAGGAGAATCGATGTTTCGGGAATTAAGCCCTTCTTCAGGAATGAGGAGGGTTTGCCAAGCAGGCTAAGATAAAAGGTAGTGAGGAGGGACTTGGGGGATGGGTGTTGGGAATGAGATAGGTGGAAGTGAGGTTAAGGTGAGGGTGATAGGCCGGAGAGGGGGTGGGGGCGGAGAGGTCGGGAAGAAGATTGCAGGTCAAGAAGGTGGTGCTGTCTCCGAGGCTTTGGACTGAGAAAAGGTGGGGGGAGGAGAAATGAGGAAGCTGGAGAAATCTGCATTCATCCCTTGTGGTTGGAGGGTTCCTAGGCGGAAGATGAGGCACACTTCCTACAAGCGCCGTGTTGCCACGGTCTGGCGATGGAGGAAGCCAAGGATCTGCATGTCCTTGGTGGAGTGGGAGGGGGAGTTAAAGTGTTCAGCCACGGGGCGGTTGGGTTGGTTGGTGTGGGTGTCACAGAGGTTGTCTCTGAAATGTTCCACAAGTAGGTGGCCTGTCTCCCCAATGTATAGGAGGCCACAGTGGGTGCATACCTTTTCTTCCTCCTCACTGCCAATCACCGGGTCAATCTGCGTATCAAACACAAATTTACTTATCACACTCCCCACCCCTCATCCATATTCACAGCTGCATCATTTATGAATATCACAAATGATAAGGTTTAGAATCACAAGATATCAAGTTATAGTCCAACAAGTTTATTAGGAGGCATTAGCTTTCGAAGCGCTGCTTCTTCATCAGTGGTTGTGCACTTTGATGAAGAAACAGCACTTCAAAAGCTAGTGCTGCTGAATAAACCTGTTGGACTATAAAATGGTGTTAGCTTTGCCCACCCCAGTCCTACACCAGCACCTCCAAATCACAAATAATAAGGGACGCAGCACTGATCCCGGGGTTCACCATAGGACACTAGCCTACAGTCATACAAACAGCCCACTACCACCCACCTACCTACCACTAAAATTGATTTGGATGCAACTTGGCAAGTCACTAATGAGTCCATCCTGTTCCATGGTTATTCTGTTCCGCTGGACACTCTTGTAGAATATCTGGGAATTCTCCCTAATCTTGCCTTGCCAACAGGTTTCCATGTCCCTGGGTTAGCTAGTCCCGTACGTGTGCACAAATTTCCTCCTTATTGCAGTCATAAATGGCCTGTCCATTATGTTGCCATTATTTGCCTTGAATGTGGATTAGACAGCCAGAGAAACATCCTGTTAACTTCCAACTTGTCATATGTTTTCTGAATTTTCTAAATTTCACTGTGATACATCTCTCATCCTTTGAAATGCTAGAGAACACAAGCCGAGTTTCCTCATCACGCAATCTCACTGTCTGAGGGATTCATCTGGAGAATGTCCTTTGCACTTCCTCTGCTGTCAGTATATTCTTTCTCAGATTCGGTCACCGAAGCCGTACACAATACTCCAGGTACAGTCTCACCAACACGCTGTGAAACTGCTTCAACATTTCTTTACATCTATATTTTGACCTCCAAGTGGTAGCTCGTGCACCACTCGCAGCATCTCCTTTCTATATCCTACTGGCAAAACAATTTGATGAATTTCTGTCCCTGTCTGATTTGCTTGAATGTGTGATGGTCTCCATTTCCTCATTCAGACGTCATTTGTTAAGTAATAACAAGCAGGAATTCATTTGTTTTCTTTCTTGGTAAATGCATTTTAATATAACTGTTTTGACTCCTCATTTTTCTGCTGTAAATCAATCAGCTTAGCAGAGCTAAGAATACTTGCATGTTTTCCTACTTGCTCTTTCTCTGTTCTACCTACCTGATCAAAGAAGGTTCCGGATAACTCTCTGTCACCTTCCTTATCTGTGCCTTTGATGTCTCCTGCATAAACCCGCACTCTGGCGATCTTGAAAATTCCTGGATAAATGTTCTCCAGATCTTCATTTGCCTGCGTCTCCACTGGCTTTTCAACTAGAGTAGGCAGCACGCCTACTGGTGAATCAGCTATATCATTTGCAAGGACAAATTGTATACTTGGAGCTGAGAGCTTGGGGTCCAGTACTCCTACCAGACATTCTCCACTCTTCTCTGGACTCTCTAGCCTCACTTTGCACAATTGAGCACTTTTTGACTCACCATGAATTCCTGTTATCAGTACCTTCTCTGGCAATAGTCTCTCAGGAGTGCATATCTCCTCAACCCTCAGCATTACACACTGAGAAGATCCGGTGTTCCTTAATGTTGGAACCTCCTTACCTATTACTCCTGGCCTATGTGAATAAACTTTACCCTTGTATGTACATTTTTAAGCAGATCTGCTACGTCCTCCTTAATCAACTTCTGATCATCTTGCACATTCTACTTCAGTTGTCTAATTTCCATTGTGGTATTTTTACTAGTCCAAAAAAACTACCATACTTGTCTGGTTTTCCTACATCTGGCTTTCTCCTAGCCCACCAACACTGTGAGTTTGTGTGGCCCACTTTATTAAAATGAAAACACCGGAAAATTTTAACTTCTTTGTCTCCCTCAAGGGTTTGTTTTTTTAACTTGTCGGAAATTATGCTTATGATCTTCACTGAGATCTGCCTCTCCCAATCCACGTGATGATATCTCTTTGTTCCAATTTCTATCCCTCGTAGCCGGAAATTTATTCTGGAAGCCAAAACGAATTTATGGACCAGTTCATACTCATCAGTCACTTCAGCAGCTAACCTTGTTGTTTTAACTCTCTGCTCTTCTACAAGTTTGCACAAAGTCAGGCAGTGAATTTTTGAATTCCACCAAAATATTTATCTCTCTCAAGTTATCATAGGTTTGCCTGATTTATAAAGCTTTTATCCATCTATCGAAATTACTCTGTTTGATCCTTTCAAAGCAAATGTAGGTATGACCAGAGTCCCTCTTAGATCCCTGAAACGTTGCCTATAACCTTCTTGGACAAGCTCATATGCAGTTAAAATGGCATTTTTATTTCCTTATACTCCCCAGATACCTCCTCTGATAGGGATGCGAATACCTCACTAGCCCTACCTACACGTTTCGTTTGGATCAACTACACCCACATTGCCTCTGGCCACTGCATTTGTTTTGTCACCCTTTCAAATGAGTTGCAAAATACTTGTACATTCTTCTCTTCAAATTTAGGCAATGCTTGAACATACTTAAACAGTTTCTCACTGGGCTTCTTACTACCAGGGACTTGTTCACCCTCACTCTCTTCCCCACTAACCCTACCCTCTGGCGTTATGTCCAGCCTTTTATGCTGACGTTCCATTTTTTTGTGTCAGTTTTTGCTGTTCAAAAGCTCTCTTTCTTTCTCCTCTGATGCTGTTGTCTCTTTTCTCTCTCATCTGCTGCTCACTTTTCCCCCTCTCTTCTGTTTTTAATCGAACCTCAAACTGTTTCATTTCTGCTGCCCTTTCCTTATCTCTCTCCTCAAACACGAGCTGGTTTATTTGCAATTGAATTCTTGCTACCTCTGTAGATTCTGATGGTTTCGACAGCAAGTTTAATTGACGAGCTACTGCTGTAACTATGTCTCCTTTCCTCAAAGAAGCAGGCAGTTCCAATTCCAGCCTCTGTGCTAATTATTGGAACTTTGTCATATTCACTTTTTTTGCAAACCTTCCAAAGTCACTGCACCCAAATCCAGAAAATGTTTGGCGACTGAAAGAGCTATTACTAACTCAAGCTTTGTCTACCCAACAAAACCAACGCCCGAAATAAAGACACAAGCACCTCACACTCACTGTTTAAAATTCCGCAAAGAGCACCAATCTGTTATGGACTTGGCTCGACCACTCAAAACATTCTAAAGCAGGCAGCCCAGAGCATAACTTCGCATCTTGTTTCAGTAAGTGTAAAATGAAAACAAAACAGAGTAAGATAGCTAGGTTATCTACTAGATTTTAAAACAGACAAAAACTTTAATCACAAAATTACGCAATGAAACACAAAGAACAGAATGAAGAACCCTACAGAACTCAACCTATTCAACTCGAATTAATTATGCTGTTCCGAATATACGCAACAGTCCCAATAAGCAAATTCCCTTTAAAAACCAGTATAAATGGAACACATGCTTACAGGTTGAAGTTGAAGAGCAAAAAAAGAGAGCGTTTCCACACAGCTCCCTGTTGAACTTCCCAGCTCAAGCCTCAAACAGAAAACTGCTCTGCTCAGCTCAGCTAGTTCAGCTCAAAAGAGCTGACCACTCCCCTTTCATTATACAGGTCACTTCTAAAGCATGACAACTTTGGCCTGAAGTCTCATCTGCTTTCATATAAATAAAAGGCCTCTGAAAATCCTTTTCATGTCTGTAAAAAACCAGACTGACTGGAGTCAGGCCCCGTTTTATTGCCCTTCTGAAAAAAAATCAAGGACAATGTCTTTGAGCCAAAGAACAGCTTTTAGACAAAAGGGACAGAGACAGAGACAGGGCCTTTGAGACAGAGAAGACAAGCTAGTGTTTTGTACGGAGGTCACAATCTTGTGGGAATGGTTAACTCTATCAGAGTGTGACTGCTGACAGATTTGTGAACAACATGATGTTCAGTGCAAGATCACACACCAACTGCACTTGAGGAGGTGAGAGTTCATTCAGAACCTAGAGCTCTCTCGCAACCTATATGGGGGCTCCACAGAACTATGCAAACTGTGAAAGAGCTATAGACTCCTACAGCACAGAGACAGGCCCTTTAGCCCAAACTGGTTCATGTTGACCAAGATGTCTATCCATTCTAACCTCATTTCTCTGCACTTGGCCCATATCATTCTCACTATTTTCTATCTATATACTTGTCCAAATGTGAAAACGTCTATCGGGAAAAGCATGTTATAGTTTCATGCTATCAATATTTTGTTTTGGAAATCATGAGTGTTATTCCATAACGCTCAAGTTTTAATGCAATCAGTTTTTATTCTTTTGTAAAGATACAGATTAAACAATCATTTCCCGTACACCCTCCTCACGGTACCTTCACTGCACAGATTAATCTGGTGAAACTCCTTTACACTGTCTCATTGTGGCAAGGTGATCATTCCTCATAGAGGAGAGAAAATCTATTCACAGTGCCCCAAGTACTGTCTCAAGAACACTCTACAACTGCAGGAAGTGTGTCTTTACTCTTATACTTTCATCATTTTGCAATGAAGGGCACCACACATTTACTGTGCTGATTACTTACTGCTCCGTATGAATTCTGTCAGTGACTCATGACCAAGGACATCCAGGTCCTTTTCACGAAGAGCACTTCCATCATCTTACCTGCTCATAAATACAAAATGAGAAGGATGGTATGTTTTGCCAAATAATTTATTTGCCTTATGAAGCTTTCCACACCAACAGTAACATCACTATTACCACTGTAGATTGTTAGAGATGCTGAGGAGGTAATGGTCTAACTGTATGATCTCTGGAATATTAATTAAGGGACCCGGGTAATGACCCAGACCCTGGATTCGAATTCCACCTTGGCAAATCTTGGAATTTGAATTCAATAAAATATCAGGAATTAATTAGCAGAGGAATTGAATTCAAGAGTCATGAAGTGATGTTGCAGCTGTACAGGACTTTGGTAAGGCCACATTTGGAGTACTGTGTGCAATTCTGGTCGCCTCACTTTAGGAAAGATGTGGAAGCTTTGGAGAGGGTGCAGAGAAGATTTACCAGGATGTTGCCTGGAATGGAGAATAGGTCGTACAAGGATAGGTTGAGACTTCTCGGCCTTTTCTCGTTGGAATGGCGAAGGATGAGGGGTGACTTGATAGAGGTTTATAAGATGATCAGAGGAATAGATAGAGTAGACAGTCAGAAACTTTTTCCCCGGGTACAACAGAGTGTTACAAGGGGACATAAGTTTAAGGTGAAGGGTGGAAGGTATAGGGGAGATGTCAGGGGTGGGTTCTTTACCCAGAGAGTGGTGGGAGCATGGAATGCGCTGCCCATGGGAGTGGTAGAGTCAGAATCATTGGCGACCTTTACGCAGCATTTGGATAGGTACATGGATGGGTGCTTAATCTAGGTTAGAAGTTCGGCACAACATCGTGGGCCGAAGGGCCTGTTCTGTGCTGTATTGTTCTATGTTCTATGTTCTAAAACAATGAAAACATTGACAATTGTCCTACCTGGCACCGCCATGCCCTTCAGTGAAGGAGATCTACCATCTTCATCTGGTCAGGCCTTCCATGTGTTTCCAGACGCACAGCAATGGTATTAACTCTCAGATGCAGTTTGAAATGGCCAAGCTAGCCACTCAGTTATATCAGTCGCTACAAAGTCTCAAAGGAATGAAACCGGGCGGACCTCAGCACTGAATGCTTACAGCCCATGGACTGCACTAGTCAGCAAGGCAGCTTACCAACACCTTCTCAAGGACAATGGGGAAAGGAAAATAATACTGGTCCAGTATCCCATTAATGAATAATGGGAAGAGATACAAAGGGACATAACTCACTTTAAACAGTGACTTTGATGTATACCTTACATGGTCACAATATTCAGTAACATGCGAACGGGAGAAAAATAAATAAGGTTAATCTCGTTTACTTCCATCCCAGCTGATCATCAACAATCCCTTTGTTTGGTTCATTCCCTCTATCTTTCCATTCCTCTATCCATTCTACTTAGTCCTTCTCACCTTCACAACAGACATTCCTGTCACCAACATCAATCACACTATTTCCCAGCTGCGTTCAGTTCTGATGTCTGGTCATTGGACTGAAAATGCCAATTCTGTTTTTTCTCTCAACCTCAGGCTGCTAAATTTGTTAAGTTTCTCTGGTACTTTCTCGTTCTTTTTGATTCTGATCTCTTGCATCATTCTTTGTTTTATTTAACCGTTACTGTTGTTATTACATGGGATGTCTGCATTGCTGACAGGGGCAGTATTTGTTGACCTGACTAAATACCCTTTACGGTGAGGTCATTCCCGAAGGTAGTACAGAGCCAAGCACGTACTGTGGGCCTAATGTCAATCTTAAGCCATACCAGAGAACAATGCTAGATTCCTTTTCCAAACGACATCAGTGAAATAGATAAACTTATAGATAAAATGCTGGTGATGGTATGTTTAGTAGTGAAACTTGCTTTTATTTCCAATTCTTGTCATTTGAATTTTCGTTCTGACATCATTTGTGGTATGATGCGAAACAGTGCCTTTCTGTGTAATAACCTGTGCCTCTGAATTACATTTCTTGCATCATTAGTACCCTGACATAGTGTCCCTGTCATGAAGTTACTTTAGAGACAAGAACAAGGTAGCGATCAAAATATTTGCAACTGAAATCGTGCTTCGAGGAGAGCTGGAACCACAAAGGCATAAGTGATGGTTTATTAAGCTTCAATATTGATGCGAAGATGGTGACTGGGGGTATTATCGAGCTGGCAGTGGATAGGTTTTGTGATGGACTGAATACCGTGACATAAATGAATTCAGGGCAAACATGTACTTCGGATTGTGAACAGTCTTGTTCTCAGATGTTTGTGAGGGAGGAAGTGGGGGCGGTTCTGAAATTTGTTGATAATCAATGGAATTTGCATTTGAAACTGAAGACAACAGTTTCCATCTTTGCCAAATACAGATAACAGAAATAGCAATGAAGTTTGCCATGGTTTATGGGATGAGTAAATGGATAGAGATGAAGAGACTTACCAGGAACACCAACAATAGTGAGCATGGGATAGTAACCAGCCTGGATAATCATCAGTACACTGTATATCCGATCTGATAATGTCGACCAATACCAGGAAAGATAGAACAGTCCCCCTTACAAACTCCTGACCATTGTTGCAGCACTCCAGTCTAACGTTAGCAGATTCTGATCCATTAATTGAACATTCCAAACTATTCTCAGATGTTTACCTCTCCTCTTCCTGTCTCTGCAGCTGCTGATCCCTGTTAGTGGTGGAGGTGATGTCTCTGCTGCTACAATGGGACAACGCATTGCAAGAAGCCCCTTACTAATAGGAGAGGGAAACCATCCAGTGACATCATTAGGATCCATGGAGACTGACATCAATTACAGTCACTGACCGAACAAATCCAGTTAACTCCTTTCAGTATGGTAGATTCAGTTCACAAATAACAGCTGGACTTGGTTGAATGTTGACATCACTGGCTATTAGTCACGTGTCCCATCACCCACTGCTCTCGTGAAGTTATCGCAGGCTAGATGATTCTGCTGCATTGTCCGTTTGTAATACTGTAACAGCCTGAACCTCCCCCACCACCACCCTCAAAAACCTCAATCTCGATGTTGTTACTGTGCTGATCGCTCCTCGACTAGAACAGGCACCAGCCAATATATTTACAGTGGATATATTTGCACTCCAATACACAGGAAATGTGTATTTGCCTGGGCATTCCTTTAATTGATCTAATAAGGCAATTTTTAAAATCTTCAACACTCAGCTGACAAACACCTTAACACACTTATTGGCTCCAAGCAGAAAGACTTACATTGTTTGAATTCAGTCCAAAGCCAAATGTGGCATATGTTGTCACAAAGCTGGTCGTTTTACAAGGTTATGTTATCCTTGAGTTTTCTTCTTCAGAGAGGTTCTAAACGACCCAAGATTCCAATATGTCTGAATTTTGAAAGGTTCATTTGTTTACAGCTAATTGGTAATGCCTCAGGCAGAATGCTTTCAAGACTTTAAATAAAAACTTGTTTAATCAAGACGATGTGATCACCTCTGTAGTTGGGCAGATCGGTTAAGTTTGGGGGTAAGTTGAGTCAGTGTCACTGTTGAATTTGGACACTCTCCCCCTCCTTCTGCCTTTCCGATCTCATAACCTGTAAGCTTTTGTATCAGATTTACTGTTTGTGATAAACCGTTTGTTTATTGGGATTGTTGCAACTATTTTGGAACAGCATCCTAAAGTTGGGATTGCCTATCAGTTGGATAAGATAAGTTAGTTGGGTATTCTATGTTCAGTTCATGTGCTTCATTCCATAATTTGGTAAATAAAGTCTGTTTGTTTAAAACTTGGCAGTCTGACCAGCTAATTCACTCTGGGAATATCCACTATACACTCATCTTCAACAAATTGCAAAGTTATGGTCTAGGCTACCTGCTTAAAAATGTTCTGAGGGGTCAGGTTTGGTCTATAACAGATTGGGGGTGGCTTTGCTGAATTTAGACGGCGAGTGGCAGGTGTTCGTGTCTCATTTTAGTGTGTTGATTTTGTGAGTAAACGGAGCTTCAGAGAGCAATAGCTCTTGCAGTCACAAAGGATGTTTTGGAGGTGGGAGAAATGATCTGGGGAGTCTTACAAAATGCACATAAGTCCCAGTTGCGGGAATTAGTAGACAAGCTGGAGTTGAAGCTCCCTCCTAATGTGAGGAAATATGGGATGATTGCAGCAGTAGCTCAGCATTCCAATTTGCAGGAAACTACATTGGGGTCTGTAGAAATGACTAAACTTCAATCGCAAATAAAGAAGCTTTAATGAGAAGCAGAAATGAAGCAGTTTGAATTACGACTAAAATTAAAAGAGAACGAATAGGTTTAATCCTGTAAAGAGAAAAAAGAATGGCTTTAGCAGGAGGGAAACAAAGAGAGAGCGCGTTTGTACTTTGAGATGGACGCTGGGAATGGAAATTCAGCTGAAAACAATGGAGATGAAGGCTGAAGGTAAGGTTAGTGAGGAACAAGGTAAGGATGAGCAAAGACATGGTGGTCAAAAGCCTAGTGAGAAACTTTTAAAGTGTATTCACGCCTTGACTATATTTGATAAGTAAGATATGGAAAACCTTTTCATTGAATTTGAAAAAGAGGCTGAAAATTGCAGTGGACAGTGGCCATGTAGGTATTGTTGATCCAAACCAAACTTTGTAGGTAGAGCTCGTGAGGTATTCACAACACTATCAGAGAAGGGAACTGGGGAGTAAAAGGAGGTAGAGGAAATGCATATGATCTTGTGCCAGAAGCCTACAGACGACGTTTCAGGAATCTAAGGAGGGATCCTGGTCAAACTCATATTCAGTTTGAAAGGATCAAACAAAGTAATTTTGATAGATGGACAAGAGCTTTAAAAAGAAAGCGAACCTACGATGCTCATCGAGAGACAATGAATTTGCTGGAGTTCAAAAATTCACTACCTGACAGAGTGCAATCTCATTTGGAAGAGCTGAGAGTTAAAAAGGCAAGGCTGGCAGCTGAAGTGGCTGATAATTATGAATTGGTCCATATAACACGGTTTGGCTTCCAGAATCAATTTCAGTACATGAGGGATAGAAATTCGGGCAAAGAGAAATCCTCATGTAGAAAGGAAAGATAGATCTCAATGAAGGTCATAAGGATAACTTAGCATCGGGTAAAAAGGAAACATTTGAAGGAAACAAAGAAGTTAAAACGCTCGGTGTTTTCATTGCAACAAATTAAGTCACATGAAATTATTGTGTTAGTGAGTTCAGAAAAAAAAACACAGATGGAGGAAAACGGGATAAGCCTGGGAGTTTTGTTGGAGAGGTAACAAAAAGCACAGTGGAAACTAGAAAACTGCATCAGAGTGTATCAGAGGTTTGTTAAGGTGGAAGTGGCACATCTGCTTAGAAAATATACCTGCAAAGGGAAAGTTTATTGACATAGGGAGTGTGAAGAAGACGCAGTATTAAGGGGCACAGAATCCGCTCAGTCTGTGATGCAGAACGATAAGGAGATATGTACTCCTGAAGGACTATTTCCAGAAGAGGTCCGGCTAATGGGAATTCACCTTGAGACAAAACGTGCAAAATTATGTAAAGCGAGGATGGAGTGTACAGAAATGTGTGGAAAAATTGCGGTAAGCGTTTGAACAAACTCTCAGCTCCATGAATCCAATTTATCCTTGCAAAAAATGTAGCTGATTCACTGGTGGGAATACTGTCTACGCTGGTTGAAAAGCCAGTGGAGACGCAGGCAACTGGAGCAATGCAGGGGTCTTATCCTAGAAACTTTCCTGATTGTGGGATAATAAGGTCATAATGTCACCAGGAGAAACAGGAGAGATCAAAAATGTAAAAATAAGGAAGCTGAAGTGGCATTAACAGGCATTTTGTTCCATCAGGTAGTTGAGACGAAACAAGAACAAATAGGGCATCATGCAAATATTTTTAGCTCAACTAAACAAATTGAGTTACAACAGGAAGATAAAAAGGTTAAAACAGTTGTATCAAAAAGCATTTACGTTAGAAATTTTGACTGTATCCCTGAGTGTTATTACACTAAAATGATGTCCAAATAAGGAAATGGAGAAGATCACATATTCAAGGAGATGAGAAATCTGCAGAAGTTCATCAAATCTTATTTCAAGTAGGAGACAGAAAGGAGGTGATGCAAATGGGACATGAGCTACCACCTAGAGGTCACTCAGGAATGAGAAAAACATAGGCTGAAATACAGAGACATTTTTACTGGTCTGGACTGCAACAGAATGTAGTTGAATTTTGCTTGTCATTCATGTCAGGTAATTGGAAAACACAAGCGATAATAAAACCTGTCTTATTTTAAAACTATTCCAGCTTTTGAGGAACCTTTTCCAATAGTCTTAATTGATCGGCTAGGTCCCCGACCTCAAACAAAAAAATTGGGCACCAGTATTTGTTAACAATAATGGATGCATCAACTCGATTTCCAGAGGCTATCCCGAGATGCAATATCACAGCCAAAAGAATTGCAGAGGAATTAACCTTTTTAAAGAGTTACGGACTACCAATACAGATACAGTGTGATCAAGGTTCAAACTTCACATCCAAATTACTCACGATAATGTCATAGGAATAAAGCAATTCAAGTTGACTTCGTACTATCCAAAATTGCAGGGACCGCTAGAAAGGTGACATCAAACATTAAAGACCATGTTGAGGGTTTATGGTCAAGGTTATCTTGATGATTAGGGTAAGGGAATCCCATTTGTGTTTTATGTGAAATTGGATGCACCAAATGAACCCAGAGCAAATTCACTCCATTCGAAGTAGTTTCTGGGCATTAAGTGAGAGGACCGTTAAAATTGATTAAACAGAAAATTGTAAATCAGAATTCAAACGTCACACAGTTTGACTAGGTCTGAAATTTTAGAGAATGATTAATAGCGCTGAGATAAATTATTAAGTTACCTCCCGAGAAAAATTGAAATGACCAGAAAGAGTTATTACTATCACATGGGGATATATGCAGATATTAACTTGTAAGTACTAACCTAATTGTGCATAATGTAGCTATAAGAGGTGCTGTTATGCTTAAGCAACATCCTTACAGGCATAATTCTTTAAAGTTGGCACAGTGTCAGAAGGCGATTTAACGCATGCTCTAAAATGACATAATCAACATGTCTTATAGTGACTGGAAATCACCCATTGGCATGGTGCTAAAGCCAAATGTTCCCCAACAATTATCGTAACGTCAATGTAGTAAAAAAACATTGATGTATACCCAGTTCCATGGTTGGAAAATTGTGTTGAAAATGAGGGACAAGCAACTTACATTTTGTATGAAAAACGTACTGGACACATTTCGGGAACTAACCAATAAATTGCCAGAATATCCAAAATGTGCTGTACATTGATTGACCTGGTGATTTTTAGTGACTCATGGAAGGAATATTTACAGCATATATCAGACTTGTTCTACCGAATTCGGAAGGCAGGCTTGGTGGTAAACATAGCGAAAAGTGAATTTGTCAAAGCAAAACTCGTCTTCCTTGGCCGTGCCATTGGACATAGATAAACAGTCCCTGAGTTGTAAACATTGAGGTAATTTGGGAATTTCCCATACCGTCGACAAAAGGAGCAGTTCCTGGGACTGAATGGATTTCATCGAATGTTTGTGCCTCATTTTCGCAGTGTGGCTGCTCCACTCACTGAATTGTTAAAGAAAGGCAAGACTTTTCAGTGGACAGAGGACTGTCAGAAGGCATTTGACATGAAATATGTGTTAGCAACTGCCCCACGATCAGCAACACCTGATTATGTAAAACCATTCAAGGTGGCTTGAATTGCGAGTGATGTGAGTATTGGTGCTGGGCTCTTGCAGGATGATGATGACAAGAGAGAAAGACCTATTGGGTATTTCTCCAAGAAGTTGAACGTTCATTGGCAGAAATATTCAACAGTTGAGAAAGAGACTGTGAGCTTTGTGCTGACTCAAAGTATCAGTGTTTCTAATTGTATTTCAGTGTTTATATTGTCAGCAACGTATCTGAGAATTTGTTTGGAGAAATTTAAGGACAAAAGTGCTGAACTGTTTAGCTGGAGCCTGTTGTTACAGCCATTCAATTAGAAAATTGTCCTCAGGGCAGATCTTGAAAACATGATTGCCAATGCATTGTTGAGACTTGAGTGACAAATGGATCCACTTAATGATGGGAGTACCACACAGTGAATCTGGATGGAGTTGTGCACATTTGCACGTTTATAGTAAATGAATGTACATGCAAATTTTAAAGTATGAACCTCTACTTTTGGAGTTTTGAAAACCGAAGCCATCTTTGGATATTCAATTGTATATCGGGGGAGCAGTCACATAGGCGGTCTCTTTATAAGGTTATGTTGTCTTTGAATTGTTTTCAGAGAGGTTCCAAATGATCCAATGTTCCAACATGTCTCAATATTAAATGCTTCATTGGGGTCCTTTCATTTTTACCTCACAGATTATGCTTCGGAAGGAAGGCTTTCAAGTCTTAAAAAAAAACTGGTGTAATCAAGGGGATGTGGCCAGCTTTCGGCTGCATGGGTCAGTTCAGTTCGAGGGTTAGTTGAGTCAGAGTCACTGTTGAAACTGGATGCTGTTCCCCTCCTTCAGCCCTCTGACTACGTAACTTCTAAGCTTTTTTTTGGTGTAATTTTTACACTTTGTGCTCAGGGGTTTCTTTATTGGGATTAATAAGTAATTTGGTTCAGCATCATTAATTAAAGTGTGCCTGTCAGAATTCATAGGATGAATTATTCAGGTACAGTATTTTCAGTTCGTTGTACTTCATTCCTTATTTTTGTAAATAAGTTTTGTTTCTTTTAAAGTCAGCAGTCGGGCCAGCTAACTCACTCTGGGACTAACCAATATACACTTAACTTCAACAAATGGCAACATTATGGTCTGGGCAACGTGCTAAAGAATGTTTTGAGGTGTCAGGCCTGGTCCATAACAATGTACAATAACTTTGATAATGAACAGTCATGAATTAATGAGTCAGTGACAAAATAAATATGATAATGGTTATGAGACAGAAAGGGCTGCAACCAGTCACTGAGGAGACCTGAGGGGTGGACAGTAATATCTTCCAATCACGAATATTCAGCCATCACTATTTCTGACAAATGGAATGAAATGCAATGTCAAGCAAGATAACAGATGAGCTTTGTTAAATGGAATGCTGAGCAACAATGTGAATAGAACAGGACAATTTTACAGGTGATGTGCAGAATTATATCTAAGAAACAGAATGTGTAATCACAGGTTATACAGGTTGTTATCTGGATGGGATATTCAGAAATAAAAACAGACACAGATAACAAAATATAGCACATTGCAGTGCAGTACGGTCGTTTATGAAACCGCTCGGCTAATAAAGGAATATAGATTCATGGAGGGTAGAGAATTATAGCACAGCACAGTCCATTTATGGAATCACTCGGCGAATGCCGGACATTTGACCAATACAACATAGAACACGAAAGCAAAGTACAGCCTCTTGATGGAGCACTCGGATAATGAAGGAAGTTAGACTGAAAGAATATACAGCATTACATCGCAGTACAGGCCCTTTATGATACCATGCAGCAAAAAACGGACTTTAGACGTATACAACATCGCACATTGCAGCGCAGGACAGGTCCTTTAAGAAACAGCTCAGCTTATAAACGAAGTTATACTGACAGAATATACGGCATTAAAACGTAGTACAGGCCTTTTATGGTACCATTCGGCTAACGCCGGACATTAGACCAATACAACACAGAACACTAAAGCACAGTACATCCCCTTGATGGAGCACCTCGGCTAATGAAGGAAGTTAGATTGATAGAACACACAGCATTACAGATATGAACAGGCACTTTATGGGACCATTCGGCTAATACCGGACATTAGACCTATTCAACATAGCACATTACAGCGCAGTACAGGCCCTTGAAGGAAAAACTCGGCTAATAAAGGAAGTTAGACGAATAAAACATACAGCATTACAGCGCAGTACAGGCCCTTTATGGTACCATTAGGCTAATGTGGGACATTAGACCAATACAACACAGAACACTGAAGCACAGTACAGCACATTGATGGAGCACCTCGGCTCATGAAGGAAGTTAGACTGATAGAACACACAGCATTACAGATATGAACAGGCACTTTATGGTAACATTTGGCTAATAACGGACATTAGATCAATAGAAAATAGCACATTACAGCGCAGTACAGGCCTTTTATGGTACCATTCGGCTAATACCGGACATTAGACCTATGCAACATAGCACATTTCAGCACAGTACAGGACGTTTATGAAACCGCTCGGCTAATACAGGTAAATAGGTTCAAAGAGTGTACAGAATCGCAACACCGCACAGTCCATTTATGGCACCATTCAGCGAATACCGGACATTAGATGCATACAACGTAGCACAATACAGCGCAGTACCAGCCCTTTCTGGTACCATTCGGCCAATCCCGGATATTAGACCTATACAACATTGCATAATACAGCGCAGTACCGGCCCTTTAAGGAACAGCTCAGCTCTAAAGGATGTTAGACTGACAGAACGTACAGCATGACGTCGCTGTACAGGCCCTTTATGTTAACATTCAGCTAATACCGGACATTAGACCTATACAACATAGCACATTACACCGCAGTACAGGCCCTTTAAGGAACAGCTCAGCTAATAAAGGAAGTTCGAATGACAGATCGTACAGCATTACATTGCTGTACAGGCCCTTTATGGTACCATTAGGCTAATGCAGGACATTAGACCTATGCAACATAGCACATTTCAGCACAGTACAGGTCGTTTATGAAACCGCTCGGCTAACAAAGGAATATAGGTTCAAAGAGAGTCGAGAATTTCAGCACAGCACAGTCCATTTATGGCACCATTCGGCGAATACCGGACATTAGATGAAAACAACACAGCACAATACAGCGCAGTACAGGCCCTTGAAGGAACAACTCGGCTAATCAAGGATGGAAGACTAATAAAACATACAGCATTACAGCGCAGTACAGATCCTTCATGGTACCATTCGGTGAATACCGGACATTAGATCAATACAACATAGCACATTACAGCGCAGGACAGGCCTTTTACGGGACCATTCGGCTAATACCAGACATTAGACCTGGACAACATAGCACATTGCAGCGCGGTACAGGTCGTTTATGAAATCGCACAGCTAATAAAGGAATATAGGTTCAAAGAGACTCGAGAATTTCAGCACAGCACAGTCCATTTATGGCACCATTCGGCGAATACCGGATATTAGATGAAAACAACGCAGCACAATACACCGCAGTACAGGCCCTTGAAGGAACAACTCAGCTAATAAAGGAAGTGAGAAGACAGAACGTACAGCATTACATCGCTGTAGAGGCCCTTTATGTTAACATTCAGCTAATACCTGACATTAGACCTATACAACATAGCATATTACACCGCAGTACAGGCCCTTCAAAGAACAGCTCAGCTAATAAAGGAAGTTAGACAGACAGATCGTACAGCATTATACCGCAGTAGAGGCCCTTTATGGTACCATTAGGCTAATGCGGGATATTAGACCAATACACCATAGCACATTTCAGCACAGTACAGGTCGTTTATGAAACCGCTCGGCTAATTAAGGTATATAGGTTCAAAGAGTGTAGAGAATTATAACACCGCACAGTCCATTTATGGCACCATTCGGTGAATACCGGACATTAGATGATTACATCGTAGCACAATAGAGCGCAGTACAGGCCCTTTAAGGAACAACTCGGCTAATCAAGGAAGTAAGACTAATAAAACATACAGCATTACAGCGCAGTACAGATCCTTCATGGTACCATTCGGCTCATGCGGGACATTAGACCAATACAACACAGAACACTGAAGCACAGTACAGCCCCTTGATGAAGCACCTCGGCTCATGAAGGAAGTTAGACTGATAGAACACACAGCATTACACATATTAACACGACACTTGATGGTACCATTCGGTGAATACCGGACATTAGATCAATACAACATAGCACATTACAGCGCAGTACAGGCCTTTTACATTACCATTCGGCTAATACCAGACATTAGACCTGGACAACATAGCACATTGCAGCGAGGTACAGGTCGTTTATGAAACCGCACGGCTAATAAAGGAATATAGGTTCAAAGAGAGTCGAGAATTTCAGCACAGCACAGTCCATTTATGGCACCATTCGGCGAATACCGGACATTAGATGAAAACAACGCAGCACAATACAGCGCAGAACAGGCCCTTGAAGGAACAACTCGGGTAAGAAAGGAAGTTAGACTAGTAAAACATACAGTATTACAGTGCAGTACAGGCCCTTTATCGTACCATTCGGCTGATGCGGGACATTAGACCAATACAACACAGAACACTGAAGCACAGTACAGCCCCTTGATGGAACCCCTCGGCTAATGAAGGAAGTTAGACTGATAGAACACACAGCATTACAGCTATAAAAAGACACTTGATGGTACCATTCGGCGAATACCGGACATTAGATCAATACAACATAGCACATTACAGAGCAGTACAGGCCCTTTAAGGAACAGCTCAGCTAATAAAGGAAGTTAGACTGACAGAACGTACAGCATTACATCGCTGTACAGGCCCTTTATGTTACCATTCAGCTAATACCGGACATTAGACTTGTACAACATAGCACATTACATCGCAGTACAGGCCCTTTATGGTACCATTAGGCTAATGCGGGACATTAGACCTATGCAACGTAGCACATTTCAGCACAGTACAGGTCGTTTATGAAACCGCTCGGCTAATAAAGGTATATAGGTTCAAAGAGTGTAGAGAATTACAACACCGCACAGTCCATTTATGGCACCATTCGGCGAATACCGGACATTAGATGAATACAACATAGCACAATAGAGCGCAGTACAGGCCCTTTAAGGAACAACTCGGCTAATCAAGGAAGTAAGACTAATAAAACATACAGCATTACAGCGCAGTACAGATCCTTCATGGTACCATTCGGCGAATACCGGACATTAGATGAAAACAACACAGCACAATACAGCGCAGTACAGGCCCATGAAGGAACAACTCGGCTAATAAAGGAAGTTAGACTAATAAAACATACACTATTACAGTGCAGTACATGCCCTTTATGGTACCATTCGGCTGATGCGGGACATTAGACCAAAACAACACAGAACACTGAAGCACAGTACAGCCCCTTGATGGAAACCCTCGGCTAACGAAGGAAGTTAGACTGATAGAACACACAGCATTACAGCTATAAACAGTTCACTTGATGGTACCATTCGGCGAATACCGGACATTAGATCAATACAACATAGCACAATACAGCGCAGTACAGGCCCTTTAAGGAACAGTTCAGCTAATAAAGGAAGTTAGACAGACAGATCGTACAGCATTACATCGCAGTACAGGCCCTTTATGGTACCATTCGGCTAATGCGGGACATTAGACCAATACAACATAGCACATTTCAGCACAGTACAGGTCGTTTATGAAACCGCTCGGCTAATAAAGGTATATAGGTTCAAAGAGTGTAGAGAATTATAACACCGCACAGTCCATTTATGGCACCATTCGGCGAATACCGGACATTAGATGAATACAACATAGCACAATAGAGCGCAGTACAGGCCCTTTAAGGAACAACTCGGCTAATCAAGGAAGTAAGACTAATAAAACATACAGCATTACAGCGCAGTACAGATCCTTCATGGTACCATTGGGCTAATGCGGGACATTAGACCAATACAACACAGAACACTGAAGCACAGTACAGTCCCTTGATGAAGCACCTCGGCTCATGAAGGAAGTTAGACTGATAGAACACACAGCATTACAGATATGAACACGACACTTGATGGTACCATTCGGTGAATACCGGACATTCGATCAATACAACATAGCACATTACAGCGCAGTACAGCCCTTTTATGGTACCATTCGGCTAATACCAGACATTAGACCTGGACAACATAGCACATTGCAGCGCGGTACAGGTCGTTTATGAAATCGCACAGCTAATAAAGGAATATAGGTTCAAAGAGACTCGAGAATTTCAGCACAGCACAGTCCATTTATGGCACCATTCGGCGAATACCGGACATTAGATCAATACAACATCGCACATTACACCGCAGTACAGGCCCTTGAAGGAACACCTCAGCTAATAAAGGAAGTTAGACAGACAGAACGTACAGCTTTACATCGCTGTACAGGCCCTTTATGTTAACATTCAGCTAATACCTGACATTAGACCTATACAACATAGCACATTTCAGCACAGTACAGGTCGTTTATGAAACCGCTCGGCTAATAAAGGTATATAGGTTCAAAGAGTGTCGAGAATTACAACACCGCACAGTTCATTTATGGCACCATTCGGCGAATACCGGACATTAGATGAATTCAACGTAGCACAATAGAGCGCAGTACAGGCCCTTTAAGGAACAACTCGGCTAATCAAGGAAGTTAGACTAATAAAACATACAGCATTACAGCGCAGTACAGATCCTTCATGGTACCATTCGGCTAATGCGGGACATTAGACAAATGCAACACAGAACACTGAAGCACAGTACAGCCCCTTGATGAAGCACCTCGGCTCATGAAGGGAGTTAGACTGATAGAACACACAGCAATACCGATATGAACACGACACTTGATGGTACCATTCGGTGAATACCGGACATTAGATCAATACAACATAGCACATTACAGCGCAGTGCAGGCCTTTTATGGTACCATTCGGCTTATACCAGACATTAGACCTGGACAACATAGCACATTGCATCGCGGTACAGGTCGTTTATGAAACCGCTCGGCTAATAAAGGAATATAGGTTCAAAGAGAGTCGAGAATTTCAGCATAGCACTGTCCATTTATGGCACCATTCGGCGAATACCGGACATTAGATGAAAACAACACATCACAATACAGCGCAGTACAGGCCCTTGAAGGAACAACTCGGCTAATAAAGGAAGTTAGACTTATTAAACATACAGTATTGCAGTGCAGTACAGGCCCTTTATGGTGCAATTCGGCTGGTGCGGGACATTAGACTAATACAACACAGGAAACTGAAGCACAGTACTGCCCCTTGATGGAACCCCTCGGCTCATGAAGGAAGTAAGACTGAGAGAACACACAGCATTACAGATATGAACAGGCACTTGATGGTACCATTCGGCTAATACCGGACATTAGATCAATACAACATAGCACATTACAGCGCAGTACAGGCCCTTTTTGGTACCATTCGGCTGATGCGGGACATTAGACCAATACAACACAGAACACTGAAGCACAGTACAGCCCCTTGATGGAACCCCTCGGCTCATGAAGGAAGTTAGACTGATAGAACACACAGCATTACAGATATGAACATGACACTTCAAGGTACCATTCGGCGAATAAGCAGACATTAGATCAATACAACATAGCACATTACAGCGCAGTACAGGCCCTTTATGGTACCATTCGGCTGATGCGGGACATTAGACCAATACAACACAGAACACTGAAGCACAGTACAGCCCCTTGATGGAACCCCTCGGCTCATGAAGGAAGTTAGACTGATAGAACACACAGCATTACAGATATGAACATGACACTTGATGGTACCATTCGGCGAATAAGCGGACATTAGATCAATACAACATAGCACATTACAACGCAGTACAGGCCTTTTATGGTACCATTCGGCTAATACCAGACATTAGACCTGGATAACATAGCACCTTGCAGCGTGGTACAGGTCGTTTATGAAACCGCTCGGCTAATAAAGGAATATAGGTTCAAAGAGAGTCGAGAATTTCAGCACAGCACAGTCCATTTATGACACCATTCGGCGAATACCGGACATGAGATGAAAACAACACAGCACAATACAGCGCAGTACAGGCCCTTGAAGGAACAACTTGGCGAATAAAGGAAGTTAGACTGATAGAACACACAGCATTACAGTGCAGTACAGGCCCTTTATGGTACCATTTGGCTGGTGCGGGACTTTAGACTAATTCAACACAGGAAACTGAAGCACAGTACTGCCCCTTGATGGAGCTCCTCGGCTCATGAAGGAAGTTAGACTGAGAGAACACACAGCATTACAGATATGAACAGGACACTTGATGGTACCATTCGGCGAATACCGGACATTAAATCAATACAACATAGCACATTACAGCGCAGTTCAGGCCTTTAATGGAACCTTTCGGCTCATACCAGACATTAGATGAATACAACGTAGCAGAATAGAGTGCAGTACAGGCCCTTTAACGAACAGCTCAGCTAATAAAGGAAGTCAGACTGACAGAACGTACAGCATTACATCGCTGTACAGGCCCTTTATGTTACCATTCAGCTAATACCAGACATTAGACCGATACAACATAGCACATTACACCGCAGTACAGGCCCTTTAAGGAACAGCTCAGCTAATAAAGGAAGTTAGACAGACAGAACGTACAGCATTACATCGCTCTACAGGCCCTTTATGTTAACATTCAGCTAATACCTGACATTAGAACTATACAACATAGCACATTACACCGCAGTACAGGCCCTTTAAGGAACAGCTCAGCTAATAAAGGAAGTTAGACTGACAGAACTGAGAGCATGACATCGCAGTACAGGCCCTTTATGGTACCATTAGGCTAATGCGGGACATTAGACCTATGCAACATAGCACATTTCAGTAAAGTACAGGTCGTTTATGAAACCGCTCGGCTAATAAAGGTATTTAGGTTCAAAGAGTGTAGAGAATTACAACACCGCACAGTCCATTTATGGCACCATTTGGCGAATACCGGACATTAGATGAATACCACGTAGCACAATACAGCGCAGTATAGGCCCTTGAAGGAACAACTCGGCTAATACAGGAAGTTAGACTAATAAAACTTACAGCATTACAGCGCAGTATAGATCCTTTATGGTACCATTCGGCTAATGCGGGACATTAGTCCAATACAACACAGAACACTGAAGCACAGTACAGCCCCTTGATGAAGCACCTCGGCTCATGAAGGAAGTTAGACTGATAGAACACACAGCATTACAGCTATGAACAGGACACTTCATGGGACCATGCGGCGAATACCGGACATTAAATCAATACAACATAGCACATTACAGCACAGTACAGGACTTTTATGTTACCATTCGGCTAATACCAGACATTAGACCTGGACAACATAGCACATTGCAGCACGGAACAGGTCGTTTATGAAACCGCTCGGCTAATAAAGGAATATAGGTTCAAAGAGAGTCGAGAATTTCAGCACAGCACAGCCCATTTATGGCACCATTCGGCGAATACTGGACTTTAGATTAAAACAACACAGCACTATACAGGCCGTTGAAGGAACATCTCGGCTAATAAAGGAAGTTAGACTAATAAAACATACAGTATTACAGTGCAGTACAGGCCCTTTATGGTACCATTCGGCTGGTGCGGGACATTAGACTAAGTCAACACAGGAAACTGAAGCACAGTACTGCCCCTTGATGGAGCTCCTCGGCTCATGAAGGAAGTTAGACTGAGAGAACTCACAGCATTTCAGATATGAACTGGCACTTGATGGTACCATTCGGCTGATACCGGACATTAGATCAATACAACATAGCACAATACAGCGCACTACAGGCCCTTTATGGTACCATTCGGCTGATGCGGGACATTAGACCAAGACAACACAGAACACTGAAGCACAATACAGCCCCTTGATGGAACCCCTCGGCTAATGAAGGAAGTTAGACTGATAGAACACACAGCATTACAGCTATGAACAGGACACTTGATGGTACCATTCGGCGAATACCGGACATTAAATCAATACAACATTGCACATTACAGCGCAGTTCAGGCCTTTTATGGTACCATTCGGCTCATACCAGACATTAGATGAATACAACGTAGCAGAATAGAGTGCAGTACAGGCCCTTTAACGAACAGCTCAGCTAATAAAGGAAGTCAGACTGACAGAACGTACAGCATTACATCGCTGTTCAGGCCCTTTATGTTACCATTCAGCTAATACCGGACATTGGACCTATACAACGTAGCACATTACACCGCAGTACAGGCCCTTTAAGGAACAGCTCAGCTAATAAAGGAAGTTAGACAGACAGAACGTACAGCATTACATCGCTCTACAGGCCCTTTATGTTAACATTCAGCTAATACCTGACATTAGACCTATACAGCATAGCACATTACACCGCAGTACAGGCCCTTTAAGGAACAGCTCAGCTAATAAAGGAAGTTAGACTGACGGAACTGAGAGCATGACATCGCAGTACAGGCCCTTTATGGTACCATTAGGCTAATGCGGGACATTAGACCTATGCAACATAGCACATTTCAGCAAAGTACAGGTCGTTTATGAAACCGCTCGGCTAATAAAGGTATTTAGGTTCAAAGAGTGTCGAGAATTACAACACCGCACAGTCCATTTATGGCACCATTCGGCGAATACCGGACATTAGATGAATACAACGTAGCACAATACAGCGCAGTATAGGCCCTTGAAGGAACAACTCGGCTAATACAGGAAGTTAGACTAATAAAACTTACAGCATTACAGCGCAGTATAGATCCTTTATGGTACCATTCGGCTAATGCGGGACATTAGACCAATACAACACAGAACACTGAAGCACAGTACAGCCCCTTGATGAAGCACCTCGGCTCATGAAGGAAGTTAGACTGATAGAACACACAGCATTACAGCTATGAACAGGACACTTCATGGGACCATGCGGCGAATACCGGACATTAGATCAATACAACATAGCACATTACAGCACAGTACAGGACTTTTATGTTACCATTCGGCTAATACCAGACATTAGACCTGGACAACATAGCACATTGCAGCACGGAACAGGTCGTTTATGAAACCGCTCGGCTAATAAAGGAATATAGGTTCAAAGAGAGTCGAGAATTTCAGCACAGCACAGCCCATTTATGGCACCATTCGGCGAATACTGGACTTTAGATTAAAACAACACAGCACAATACAGGCCCTTGAAGGAACATCTCGGCTAATAAAGGAAGTTAGACTAATAAAACATACAGTATTACAGTGCAGTACAGGCCCTTTATGGTACCATTCGGCTGGTGCGGGACATTAGACTAAGTCAACACAGGAAACTGAAGCACAGTACTGCCCCTTGATGGAGCTCCTCGGCTCATGAAGGAAGTTAGACTGAGAGAACTCACAGCATTTCAGATATGAACAGGCACTTAATGGTACCATTCGGCTAATACCGGACATTAGATCAATACAACATAGCACAATACAGCGCAGTACACGCTCTTTAAGGAACAGCTCAGCTAATAAAGGAAGTCAGACTGACAGAACGGACAGGATTACATCGCTCTACAGGCCCTTTATGTTACCATTCAGCTAATACCAGACATTAGACCTATACAACATAGCACATTACAGCGCAGTACAGGCCCTTTATGGTACCATTCGGCTGATGCGGGACATTAGACCAACACAACACAGAACACTGAAGCACAGTACAGCCCCTTGATGAAGCACCTCGGGTCATGAAGGAAGTTAGTCTGATGGAACACACAGCATTACAGATATGAACAGGACACTTGATGGTCCCATTCGGCGAATACCGGACATTGATCAATACAACATAGCACATTACAGCGCAGTGCAGGCCTTTTATGGTACCATTCGGCTCATACCAGACATTAGACCTGGACAACACAGCACCTTGCAGCGCGGTACAAGTCGTTTCTGAAACCGCTCGGCGAATAAAGGAATATAGGTTCAAAGAGAGTCGAGAATTTCAGCACAGCACAGTGCATTTATGGCACCATTCGGCGAATACCGGACATTAGATCAATACAACATAGCACTTTACAGCGCAGTACAGGACTTTTATGGTACCATTTGGCTCATACCAGACATTAGACCTGGACAACGCAGCACCTTGAAGCGCGGTACAAGTCAATGCTGTGTGTTCTCTCAGTCTTACTTCCTTCATGAGCCGAGGGGTTCCATCAAGGGGCAGTACTGTGCTTCAGTTTCCTGTGTTGTATTGGTCTAATGTCCCGAATCAGCCGAATGGTACCATAAAGGGCCTGTACTGCACTGTAATACTGTATGTTTTATGAGTCTAACTTCCTTTATTAGCCGAGTTGTTCCTTCAAGGGCCTGTACTGCACTGTATTGTGATGTGTTGTTTTCATCTAATGTCCAGTATTTGCCGAATGGTGCCATAAATGGACTGTGCTGTGCTGAAATTCTCGACTCTCTTTGAACCTATATTCCTTTATTAGCCGAGGGGTTTCATAAACGACTTGTACCGCGCTGCAAGGTGCTATGTTGTCCAGGTCTAATGTCTGGTATGAGCCGAATGGTACCATAAAAGTCCTGTACTGCGCTGTATTGTGCTGTGTTGTTTTCATCTAATGTCCGGTATTCGCCGAATGTTGCCATAAATGGACTGTGCTGTGCTGAAATTCTCGACTGTCTTTGAATCTATATTCCTTTATTAGCCGAGCGGTTTCATAAACGACCTGTGCCGCGCTGCAATGTCCTATGTTGTCCAGGTCTAATGTCTGGTATTAGCCGAATGGTACCATAAAAGGCCTGTACTGCGCTGTAATGTGCTATGTTGTATTGATCTAATGTCCGGTATTCGCCGAATGGTGCCATCGATTGTCCTGTTCATAGCTGTAATGCTGTGTGTTCGATCAGTCTAACTTCCTTCATGAGCCGAGGAGATCCATCAAGGGGCAGTACTGTGCTTCAGTGTTCTGTGTTGTATTGGTCTAATGTCCCGCATCAACCAAATGGTGCCATAAAGGGCCTGTACTGCGCTGTTTCGTGCTATGTTGTATTGATCTAATGTCCGGTATTCGCCGAATGGTACCATCAACTGTCCTGTTCATATCTGTAATGCTGTGTGTTCTATCAGTCTAACTTCCTTCATTAGCCGAGGGGTTCCATCAAGGGGCTGTACTGTGCTTCAGTGTTCTGTGTTGTATTGGTCTAATGTCCCGCATCAGCCGAATGGTACCATAAAGGGCCTGTACTCCACTGTAATACTGTATGTTTGATTAGTCCAACTTCCTTCATTAGCCGAGTTGTTCCTTCAAGGGCCTGTACTGCGGTGTATTGTGCTGCGTTGTTTTCCTCGAATGTCCGGGATTCGCCGAATGGTGCCATAAATGGACTGTGCTGTGCTGAAATTCTCGACTCTCTTTGAACCTATATTCCTTTATTAGCCGAGCGGTTTCAGAAACGACTTGTACCGCGCTGCAAGGTGCTATGTTGTCCAGGTCTAATGTCTGGTATGAGCCGAATGGTACCATAAAAGTCCTGTACTGCGCTGTAATGTGCTATGTTGTATTGATCTAATGTCCGGTATTCGCCGAATGGGACCATCAAGTGTCCTGTTCATATCTGTAATGCTGTGTGTTCTATCAGACTAACTTCCTTCATGACCCGAGGTGCTTCATCAAGGGGCTGTACTGTGCTTCAGTGTTCTGTGTTGTGTTGGTCTAATGTCCCGCATCAGTCGAATAGTACCATAAAGGGCCTGTACTGCGCTGTAATGTGCTATGTTGTATTGATCTAATGTCCGGTATTAACCGAATGGTACCATCAACTGTCCTGTTCAAAGCTGTAATGCTGTGTGTTCTATCAGTCTAACTTCCTTCATTAGCCGAGGGGTTCCATCAAGGGGCTGTACTGTGCTTCAGTGTTCTGTGTTGTATTGGTCAAATGTCCCGCATCAGCCGAATGGTACCATAAAGGGCCTGTACTGCACTGTAATACTGTATGTTTGATTAGTCCAACTTCCTTCATTAGCCGAGTTGTTCCTTCAAGGGCCTGTACTGCGGTGTATTGTGCTGCGTTGTTTTCCTCGAATGTCCGGGATTCGCCGAATGGTGCCATAAATGAACTGTGCTGTGCTGAAATTCTCGACTGTCTTTGAACCTATATTCCTTTATTAGCCGAGCGGTTTCAGAAACGACTTGTACCGCGCTGCAAGGTGCTATGTTGTCGAGGTCTAATGTCTGGTATGAGCCGAATGGTACCATAAAAGTCCTGTACTGCGCTGTAATGTGCTATGTTGTATTGATCTAATGTCCGGTATTCGCCGAATGGGACCATCAAGTGTCCTGTTCATATCTGTAATGCTGTGTGTTCTATCAGACTAACTTCCTTCATGACCCGAGGTGCTTCATCAAGGGGCTGTACTGTGCTTCAGTGTTCTGTGTTGTGTTGGTCTAATGTCCCGCATCAGCCGAATGGTACCATAAAGGACCTGTACTGCGCTGTAATTTGCTATGTTGTATTGATCTAATGTCCGGTATTAACCGAATGGTACCATCAACTGTCCTGTTCAAAGCGGTAATGCTGTGTGTTCTATCAGTCTAACTTCCTTCATTAGCCGAGGGGTTCCATCAAGGGGCTGTACTGTGCTTCAGTGTTCTGTGTTGTATTGGTCAAATGTCCCGCATCAGCCGAATGGTACCATAAAGGGCCTGTACTGCACTGTAATACTGTATGTTTTATGAGTCTAACTTCCTTTATTAGCCGAGTTGTTCCTTCAAGGGCCTGTACTGCACTGTATTGTGATGTGTTGTTTTCATCTAATGTCCAGTATTTGCCGAATGGTGCCATAAATGGACTGTGCTGTGCTGAAATTCTCGACTCTCTTTGAACCTATATTCCTTTATTAGCCGAGCGGTTTCAGAAACGACTTGTACCGCGCTGCAAGGTGCTATGTTGTCCATGTCTAATGTCTGGTATGAGCCGAATGGTACCATAAAAGTCCTGTACTGCGCTGTAATGTGCTATGTTGTATTGATCTAATGTCCGGTATTCGCCGAATGTAACCATCAAGTGTCCTGTTCATATCTGTAATGCTGTGTGTTCTATCAGTCTAACTCCCTTCATGAGCCGAGGTGCTTCATCAAGGGGCTGTACTGTGCTTCAGTGTTCTGTGTTGTATTGGTCTAATGTCCCGCATCACCGAATGGTACCATAAAGGGCCTGGCATGCGCTGTAATGTGCTATGTTGTATTGATCTAATGTCCGGTATTCGCCGAATGGTACCATCAACTGTCCTGTTCATAGCTGTAATGCCGTGTGTTCTATCAGTCTAACTTACTTCATTAGCCGAGAGGTTCCATCAAGGGGCTGTACTTTGCTTCAGTCTTCTGTGTTGTATTGGTCTAATGTCCAGCATCAGCCGAATGGTACCATAAAGGGCCTGTACTGCACTGTAATACTGTATGTTTTATTAGTCTAACTTCCTTTATTAGCCGAGTTGTTCCTTCAAGGGCCTGTACTGCGGTGTATTGTGCTGCGTTGTTTACATCTAATGTCCGGTATTCGCCGAATGGTGCCATAAATGGACTGTGCTGTGCTGAAATTCTCGACACTCTTTGAACCGATATTCCTTTATTAGCCGAGCGGTTTCATAAAAAACCTGTACCGCGCTGCAAGGTGCTATGTTGTCCAGGTCTAATGTCTGGCATTAGCCGAATGGTACCATAAAAGGCCTGTACTGCATTGTAATGTGCTATGTTGTATTAATCTAATGTCCGGTATTCGCCGAATGGTACCATCAAGTACCTGTTCATATCGGTAATGCTGTGTGTTCTATCAGTCTAATTTCCTTTATGAGCCGAGGAGCTCCATCAAGGGGCTGTACTGTGGTTCAGTTTCCTGTGTTGTATTAGTCTAATGTACCGCATCAGCCGAATGGTACGATAAAGGGCCTGTACTGCTCTGCAATACTGTATGTTTTATTAGTCTAACTTCCTTTATTATCCGAGTTGTTCCTTCAAGGGCCTTTACTGCGCTGTATTGTGCTGTGTTGTTTTCATCTAATGTCCGGTATTCGCCGAATGGTACCATCAAGTGTCCTCTTCATAGCTGTAATGCTGTGTGTTCGATCAGTCTAACTTCCTTCATTAGCCGAGGGGTTCCATCAAGGGGCTGTACTGTGCTTCAGTGTTCTGTGTTGTATTGGTCTAATGTCCCGCATCAGCCGAATGGTACCATAAAGGGCCTGTACTGCGCTGTAATGTGGTATGTTGTATTGATCTCATGTCCGGTATTAGCCGAATGGTACCATCAAGTGCCTGTTCATATCGGTCATGCTGTGTGTTCTATCAGTCAAACTTCCTTTATGAGCCGAGGAGCTCCATCAAGGGGCTGTACTGTGGTTCAGTTTCCTGTGTTGTATTAGTCTAATGTCCCGCACCAGCCGAATGGTACCGTAAAGGGCCTGCACTGCACTGTAATGCTGTATGTTTTATTTGTCTAACTTCCTTTATTAGCCGAGTTGTTCCTTAAAGGGCCTGTAGTGCTCTGTAATGTGCTATGTTGTATTGATCTAATGTCCGGTATTCGCCGAATGGTACCATCAAGTGTCCTGTTCATATCTGTGATGCTGTGTGTTCTATTAGTCTAACTTCCTTCATTAGCCGAGGGGTTCCATCAAGGTGCTGTACTGTGCTTCAGTGTTCTCTGTTGTATTGGTCTAATGTCCCGCATCAGCCGAATGGTACCATAAAGTGCCTGTACTGCTCTGTAATACTGTATGTTTTATTAGTCTAACTTCCTTTATTAGCCGAGTTATTCCTTCAAGGGCCTGTACTGCGCTGTATTGTACTGTGTTGTTTTCATCTCATGTCCGGTATTCGCCGAATGGTGCCATAAATGGACTGTGCTGTGCTGAAATTCTCGACTCTCTTTGAACCTGTATTCCTTTATTAGCCGAGCGGTTTCATGAACGACCTGTACCGCGCTGCCATGTGCTATGTTGCCCAGGTCTAATGTCTGGTATTACCCAAATGGTACCATAAAAGGCCTGTACTGCGCTGTAATGTGCTATGTTGTATTGATCTAATGTCCGGTATTCGCCGAATGGTACCATCAAGTGTCCTGTTCATATCTGTAATGCTTTGTGTTCTATCAGTCTAACTTCCTTCATGAGCCGAGGGGTTCCATCAAGGGGCTGTACTGTGCTTCAGTGTTCTGTGTTGTATTGGTCTAATGTCCCGCATCAGCCGAATGGTACCATAAAGGGCCTGTACTGCGCTGTAAGACCACAGAAAGAGCGGGAGCTGCAGAGGAAGTGACGGCGAGCAGAGGGGCAGCCGGGAAGGAAAAGTGAGTATATCAGTCCGGAAGTCGGCTAAACCCGAGATTCTACACCTGTAGTATCTCCCACCCGACCTCCTCCTCTAACCTTCTTAACTACTCTGTTTTTTTCTTTTAAGGTAAGAATTTTTATTTCTTTACTGGGGACTAGTTAAAAAATTACTTCGTGTTTTTTTTTGTGTGTATACATCAAGTCCTTACTTAGGGTAAAAAAAACTATAGCAGAGAGGTATCAGAACGTATTCTAACTCATACTTGTACAAAGTAAGTAATTAACTAACTAAGCAGAGATGGCTGGGCAGGTGATGTGCTGTTGCTGTATGATGTGGGAGCTGGCTGATCCCATTGTGAACGGCAGTGACCACATCTGCAGCGAGTGTTGGTTGCTGGAAGAACTCCGGATCAGAGTTGATGATCTGGAATCTGAGCTTCAAACACTGCGGCATATCCGGGAGGGGGAGAGTTACCTGGACGCTTTGTTTCAGGAGGCAGTCACACCTGGGAGACTAATTAATTCCCACTCAGCTAGTGATCAGGCACAAAAGAGTGTGACTGTAAGTGAGGCAGGTAGGGGGAACCAGAGCTCAGGAGTGGAGGAGCCTCAGCCCTTGACCTTGTTCAACAGGTACGAGATTCTTGCTCCCTGTTCGGATGAGGAAAAGGGGTCTGGACAGATGAGCCAACTGACCAAGGCACCATGGTGCAGAAGGCCATTCAAGAGGGGGGAGCTAATAGACAAGTAGTGGTTATAGGGGATTCTATAATTAAGGGGACAGATAGTATCCTTTGCAAGCCGGATCAGGAGTCTCGCATGGTGTGTTGCCTGCCCGGTGCCAGGGTGCGAGACATCTCTGACCGGCTTGAAAGGATATTGGAGCGGGAGGGGGAGGATACAGTTGTTGTGGTCCACGTTGGTACCAACAACATAGGCATGACTAGGGTGGAGGACCTGTTTGGGCATTACGAAGCACTAGGCAGGAAATTGAAGCACAGGTCCTCAAGGGTCATAATCACCGGATTACTGCCCGAGCCATGTGCCAATTGGCATAGGGACAAGAAAATGAGGCAAGTAAACACGTGGCTAAGGGATTGGTGTGGGAAAGAGGGATTCCACTTCATGGGGCATTGGCATCAGTTTTGGAACAGGGGGGATCTGTACCGTTGGGACGGTCTCCACCTGAACCGATCAGGTACCAATGTTCTAGCGAAGAGGATAAATAGGGTGGTCAGTAGGACTTTAAACTTCTGAGTTGGGGGGAAGGGAAAGTGAAAGCGACAGGGAGTATGGAGGTAAATGGAAAGATAAGCAGCAGGATAGCATGTTTCCAGGTGGATTTAAAATTGAGGCAGACTGAGAATGCAGAAAAAAGCAAGGATAACTTGGGACATATGACTTACAACATCTCTAATAAGGAAGTTAGCATGAAGGCACTTTACCTGAATGCTCGTAGCATTCATAACAAAGCTGATGAACTAATGGCACAGATAATAGTGAATGATTATGATGTAGTAGGCATCACAGAGACTTGGTTACAGGGGGGTCAGGACTGGCAGTTAAACCTCCATGGTTTTTCAACTTATCGAAAAGACAGAGAGGTGGGCAGAGGGGGTGGGGTTGCCTTGTTAGTTAAGAACAAAATTAAATCTATGGTATTGAATGACATAGCGTCGGATGATGTGGAGTCTGTGTGGGTGGAATTGAGGAACCACAAAGGCAAAAAAAACCATAATTGGAGTTGTGTACAGACCTCCTAACAGTGGTCAGGACCAGGGACGCAACATGTACCGGGAAATAGAGAAGGCATGTCAGAAAGGCAAGGTTACATTGATCATGGGTGACTTCAATATGCAGGTGGACTGGGTAAATAATGTTGCTAATGGATCTAAAGAAAGGGAATTCATGGAATGCTTACAGGATGGCTTTTTGGAACAGCTTGTCATGGAGCCCACAAGAGAGCAGGCTATTCTGGACCTAGTGCTTTGCAATGAACCAGACTCTATAAAAGATCTTAAAGTAAGGGAACCCTGAGGAAGTAGCGACAATAATATGGTAGAGTTCAGTCTGGAGTTTGAAAGGGAGAAGGCAAAATCTGATGTAATGGTGTTACAGTTGAATAAAGGTAATTATGAGGGCATGAGAGAGGAACTGACTAAAATAGACTGGAAGCAGAGGCTAACCGGGAAGACACTAGAGCAAAAATGGCAGGTGTTTGTAGGTATAATTGAGGACACTGTACAGAGGTTCATTCCCAAGAAAAGAAAGATTAACCGGGGAGGGATTAGACAACCTTGGCTGACAAAGGAAGTCAGGAAATGTATTAAAGAAAAAGAGAGATCCTATAAAGTGGCTAAGAACAGTGGGAAATCAGAAGATTGGGAAGGATACAAAAGCCAACAGAGGATAACAAACAGTGTAATAAGAAATGAGAGGATCAAATATGAAGGTAGGCTAGCCAGTAATATTAGAAATAATAGTAAAAGTTTCTTTCAGTACATAAGAAACAAACGGCAGGCAAAAGTAGACATTGGGCCACTTCAAACTGATGCAGGGAGCCTAGTGATGGGAGATAAGGAAATAGCAGGAGAACTTAACAAGTACTTTGCGTCAGTTTTCACAGTGGAAGACATGAGTAATATCCCAAAAATTAAAGGGTGTCACGGGGCTGAGTTGAGTATGGTTGCCATTACGAAAGAGATAGTGCTAGAAAAGTTAAAAAGTCTTAAAATTGATAAATCTCCTGGCCCCGATGGGATACACCCTAGAGTTCTGAGAGAGGTTGCTGAGGAAATAGCAGAGGCATTGGTTGAGATCTTTCAAGAGTCACTGGAGTCAGGAAAGGTCCCGGATGATTGGAAGATGGCTGTAGTAACCCCCTTGTTCAAGAAAGGATCAAGGCAAAAGATGGAAAATTATAGGCCAATCAGCTTAACCTCAGTTGTTGGTAAAATTCTAGAATCCATCATTAAGGATAAGGTTTCTAAATTCTTGGAAGAGCAGAGTCTGATTAGAACAAGTCAACATGGATTTAGTAAAGGGAGGTCATGCCTGACAAACCTGTTGGAATTTTTTGAAGAGGTAACAAGTAGGTTAGACCAGGGAAACCCAGTGGATGTGGTCTATCTGGACTTTCAAAAGGCCTTTGATAAGGTGCCACACGGGAGGCTGCTGAGCAAGGTGAGGGCCCATGGTGTTCGAGGTGAGCTGCTGGGATGGATTGGGGATTGGCTATCTAACAGAAGGCAGAGAGTTGGGATAAAAGGTTCTTTTTCAGAATGGCAGCCGGTGATGAGTGGTGTCCCGCAGGGTTTGGTGCTGGGGCCACAGCTGTTCGCATTATATATTAATGATTTGGATGAGAGAACCGGGGGCACTCTAGCGAAGTTTGCCGATGATACGAAGTTAGGTGGACAGGCAGGTAGTACTGAGGAAGTGGGGAGGCTACAGAAGGATCTAGACAGGTTGGGAGAGTGGTCCAGGAAATGGCTGATGGAATTTAACGTGAGCAAGTGCAAGGTCTTGCACTTTGGCAAAAAGAATAAAAGCATGGACTACTTTCTAAATGGTGAGAAAATTAATAAAGCCAAAGCACAAAGGGATCTGGGAGTGCTAGTCGAGGATTCTCTAAAGGTAAACATGCAGGTTGAGTCTGTGATTAAGAAAGCGAATGCAATGTTTTCTCTTATCTCAAGAGGGTTGGAATATAAAAGCAGAGATGTACTAATAAGACTTTATAAAGCTCTGGTTAGGCCCCATTTGGAGTACTGTGTCCAGTTTTGGTCCCCACACCTCAGGAAGGACATACTGGCACTGGAACGTGTCCAGCGGAGATTCACACGGATGATCCCTGGAATGACAGGTCTAGCATATGAGGAATGGCTGAGGATACTGGAATTGTATTCATTGGAGTTTAGAAGATTAAGGGGAGATCTAATAGAGACGTACAAAATAATACATGGCTTTGAAAAGGTGGATGCTAGAAAATTGTTTCTGTTAGGCGAGGAGACTAGGACCCGTGGACACAGCCTTAGAATTAGAGGGGGTCATTTCAGAACGGAAATGCGGAGACATTTCTTCAGCCAGAGAGTGGTGGGCCTGTGGAACTCATTGCCACGGAGTGCAGTGGAAGCCGGGACGCTAAATGTCTTCAAGGCCGAGATTGATAGGTTCTTGTTGTCTAGAGGAATTAAGGGCTACGGGGAGAACGCTGGTAAGTGGAGCTGAAATGCGCATCAGCCATGATTGAATGGCGGAGTGGACTCGATGGGCCGAATGGCCTTACTTCCACTCCTATGTCTTATGGTCTTATGGTAATGTGCTATGTTGTATTGATCTAATGTCCGGTATTCGCCGAATGGTGCCATAAATGGACTGTGCTGTGCTGAAATTCTCGACTCTCTTTGAACCTATATTCCTTTATTAGCCGAGCGGTTTCATAAACGACCTGTACCGCGCTGCAATGTGCTATGTTGTCCAGGTCTAATGTCTGGTATTAGCCGAATGGTACCATAAAAGGCCTGTACTGCGCTGTAATGTGGTATGTTGTATTGATCTAATGTCCGGTATTCGCCGAATGGTACCATCAACTGTCCTGTTCATAGCTGTAATGCTGTGTGTTCTGTCAGTCTAACTTCCTTCATTAGCCGAGGGGTTCCATCAAAGGGGTTGTACTGTGCTTCAGTGTTCTGTGTTGTATTGGTCTAATGTCCCGCATCAGCCGAATGGTACCATAAATAGACAATAGACAATAGACAATAGACAATAGATGCAGGAGTAGGCCATTCTGCCCTTCGAGCCTGCACCGCCATTCAATATGATCATGGCTGATCATTCCTAATCAGTATCCTGTTCCAGCCTTATCTCCATACCCCTTGACTCCACTATCTTTAAGAGCTCTATCCAATTCTTTCTTAAATGAATCCAGAGACTGGGCCTCCACTGCCCTCTGGGGCAGAGCATTCCACACAGCCACCACTCTCTGGGTGAAGTAGTTTCTCCTCATCTCTGTCCTAAATGGTCTACCCCGTATTTTTAAGTTGTGTCCTCTGGTTCGGCACTCCCCCATCAACGGAAATATATTCCCTCCTGCCAGAGTGTCCAGTCCTTTCATAATCCTATACGTTTCAATCAGATCCCCTCTCAGTCTTCTAAACTCAAGGGTATACAAGCCCAGTCGCTTCAGTCTTTCCGTCTAAGGCAAACCTGCCATTCCAGGAATTGACCTCGTGAACCTACGCTGCACTCCCTCAATAGCCAGAATGTCTTTCCTCAAATTTGGAGACCAGAACTGTACACAGTACTCCAGGTGTGGTCTCACCAGGGCCCTGTACAGCTGCAGAAGCACCTCTTTGCTTCTATACTCAATCCCTCTTGTTATGAAGGCCAGCATGCTATTAGCCTTCTTCATGACCTGCTGTACCTGCATGCTTGCCTTCATTGACTGGTGGACAAGAACACCCAGATCTCTCTGAACAGCCCCTTTACCTCATTTGATACCATTGAGGTAGTAATCTGCCTTCCTGTTCTTGCCACCAAAGTGGATAACCAGACATTTGTCCACATTAAACTGCATCTGCCATGCATCTGCCCACTCACCTAACTTGTCCAGGTCACCCTGTAATCCCCTAACATCCTCATCACATTTCACCCTACCACCTAGCTTTGTGTCATCAGCAAATTTGCTAATGTTATTGCTGATACCATCTTCTATATCATTTACATATCTTGTAAAAAGCTGCGGTCCCAGCACGGATCCCTGCGGTACCCCACTGGTCACTGCCTGCCATTTCGAAATGGAGCCGTTAATCACTACCCTTTGTTTCCTATTAGCCAACCAATTCTCTATCCAATCTAGTACTTTGCCCCCAATCCCGTGCGCCCTAATTTTACTCACTAACCTCTTGTGTGGGACTTCATCAAAAACTTTCTGAAAGTCCAGGTACACTACATCCACTGGTTCTCCCTCGTCCATCTTCCGAGTTACATCCTCAAAAAATTCAAGAAGATTAGTCAAGCATGATTTCCCCTTCATAAATCCATGCTGACTCTGTCCTATCCTGTTACTATTATCCAGATGTGCCGTAATTTCATCCTTTATAATAGACTCCAGCATCTTTCCCACCACTGAGGTCAGACTAACTGGTCTATAATTTCCTGCTTTCTCCCGCCCACCCTTCTTAAAAAGTGGCACAACATTAGCCGCCCTCCAATCCTCAGGAACCGACCCCGATTCTATTGAACTCTGGACAATAATCACCAGCGCATCCACGATTTCCCGAGCCACCTCCTTCAGTACCCTGGGATGCAGGCCATCAGGTCCCGGAGACTTATCAACCTTCAGACCTAACAGTCTCTCCAACACCAAATCCTGGCAAATAGAAATTCCCTTAAGTTCAGGTCCTTCAGCCACTGTTACCTCAGGGAGATTGCTTGTGCCTTCCCCAGTGAACACAGATCTGAAGTACCCATTTAATTCCCCTGCCATTTCTTCGTTCCCAGTAATATATTCCCCTGCTTCTGTCTTCAAGGGCCCAATTATTCTCCTAACCATTTTTTTGCCTTGGACTTACCTAAAAAAGCTTTTACTATCCTCCTTTATATTCTTGGCCAGTTTCGCTTCGTACCTCATTTTTTCTCTGCGTATTTCCTTCTTACTAATCCTCTGTTGTTCTTTAAAAGCTCCCCAGTCCTCCGTTTTCCCGCTTATCTTCGCTAAGTTATACTTTTTCTCTTTTAACCTTATATATTTCTTTACTTCCCTCGTCAGCCACAGCCGCCCATGTCTCCTCCTGGGATCTTTCTTCCTTTTAGGAATGAACTGATCCTGCATCTTCTGCATTATACACAGTAATATCTGCCATTGTTCCTCCACGGTCTTCCCTGTTAAGGTATTCAACCACTGAACTTTGGCCACTTGCTCCCTCATAGCTCCATATTTCCCTTTATTCAACTGAAATATTGTCACTTCAGATTGTACCCACTCCCTCTCAAATTGCAGATTGAAGCTTATTGTATTATGGTCACTACTTCCCAATGGTACCATTCGGCTGATGCGGGACATTAGACCAATACAACACAGAACACTGAAGAACAGTACAGCCCTTGATGGAACCCCTCGGCTAATGAAGGAAGTTCGACGGATAGAACACACAGCATTACACCTATGAACAGGACACTTGATGGTACCATTCGGCGAATACCGGACATTAGATCAATACAACATAGCACATTACAGCGCAGTACAGGCCTTTTATGGTACCATTCGGCTTCTACCAGAAATTAGAGCTGGACAACATAGCACATTGCAGCGCGGTACAAGTCGTTTCTGAAACCGCTCGGCTAATAAAGGAATATAGGTTCAAAGAGAGTCGAGAATTTCAGCACAGCACAGTCCATTTATGGCACCATTCGGCGAATACCGGACATTAGTTGAAAACAACACAGCACAATACAGCGCAGTACAGGCCCTTGAAGGAACAACTCGGCTAATGAAGGAAGTTAGACTAATAAAACATACAGTATTACAGTGCAGTACAGGCCCTTTATGTTACCATTCGGCTGATGCGGGACATTCGACCAATACAACACAGAACACTGAAGAACAGTACAGCTCCTTGATGGAACGCATCGGCTAATGAAGGAAGTTAGACTGATAGAACACACAGCATTACCGCTATGAACAGGACAGTTGATGGTACCATTCGGCTAATACCGGACATTAGATCAATGCAACAGAGCACATTACAGAGCACTACAGGCCCTTTAAGGAACAACTCGGCTGATAAAGGAAGTTAGACTAATAAATCATACAGCATTACAGTGCAGTACAGGCCCTTTATGGTACCATTCGGCTGATGCGGGACATTAGACTAATACAACACAGGAAACTGAAGCACAGTACTGCCCCTTGATGGATCTCCTCGGCTCAGAAGGAAGTTAGACTGATAGAACACACAGCATTACCGCTATGAACAGGACAGTTGATGGTACCATTCGGCTAATACCGGACATTAGATCAATGCAACAGAGCACATTACAGAGCACTACAGGCCCTTTAAGGAACAACTCGGCTGATAAAGGAAGTTAGACTAATAAAACATACGGCATTACAGTGCAGTACAGGCCCTTTATGGTACCATTCGGCTGATGCGGGACATTAGACCAATACAGCACAGAACACTGAGGCACAGTACAGCCCCTTGATGGAACCCCTCGGCTAATGAAGGAAGTTAGACTGATAGAACACACAGCATTACAGCTATGAACAGGACACTTGATGGTACCATTCGGCTAATACCGGACATTAGATCAATACAACATAGCACATCACAGAGCACTACAGGCCTTTTATGGTACCATTCGGCGAATACCAGACATTAGACCTGGACAACATAGCACATTGCAGCGCGGTACAAGTCGTTTCTGAAACTGCTCGGCTAATAAATGAATATAGTTTCAAAGAGAGTTGAGAATTTCAGCACAGCACAGTTCATTTATGGCACCATTCGGCGAATACCGGACATTAGATCAATACAACAGAGCACATTACACAGCACTACAGGCCCTTTTCGGAACAACTCGGCTGATAAAGGAAGTTAGACTAATAAAACATACAATATTGCAGTGCAGTACAGGCCCTTTATGGTAACATTCGGCTGGTGCGGGACATTAGACTAATACAACACAGGTAACTGAAGCACAGTACTGCCCCTTGATGGATCTCCTCGGCTCATGAAGGAAGTTAGACTGATAGAACACACAGCATTACAGCTATGAACAGGACACTTGATGGTACCCTTCGGCGAATACCAGACATTAGATCAATACAACATACCACATTACAGCGCAGTACAGGTCTTTTATGGTACCATTCGGTTAATAAAGGAAGTTAGACTAATAAAACATACAGTATTACTGTGCAGTACAGGCACTTTATCGGACCAATCGGCTGATGCGGGACATTAGACCAATACAACACAGAATACTGAAGCACAGTACAGCCCCTTGATGGAACCCCTCGGCAAATGAAGGAAGTTAGACTGATAGAACACACAGTATTACAGCTATGAACAGGACACTTGATGGTACCATTCGGCTAATACCGGACATTAGATCAATACAACAAAGCACAATACAGCGCAGTACAGCCCCTTGAAGTAACAACTCGGCTAATAAAGGAAGTTAGACTAATAAAACATACAGTATTACAGTGCAGTACAGGCCCTTTATGGTACCATTCGGCTGATGCGGGACATTAGACCAATACAACACAGAACACTGAAGCACAGTACATCCCCTTTAATGGAACCCCTCGGCTAATGAAGGAAGTTAGACTGACAGAACACACAGCATATGAACAGGCACTTGATGGTACCATTCGGCGAATACCGGACATTAGATCAATACAACATAGCAAATTACAGTGCAATACAGACCTTTTATGGTACCATTCGGCTAATACCAGACATTAGACCTGGACAACATAGCACATTGCAGCGCGGTACACGTCGTTTATGAAACCGCTCGGCTAATAAAGGAATATAAGTTCAAAGAGAGTCGAGAATTTCAGAACAGCACAGTCCATTTATGGCACCATTCGGCGATTACCGGACATTAGATGAAAACAACACAGCACAACACAGCGCAGTACAGGCCCTTGAAGCAACAACTCAGCTAATAAAGGAAGTTAGACTAATAAAACATACAGTATTACAGCGCAGTACAGGCCCTTTATGGGACCATTCGGCTGATGCGGGACATTGGACCAATACAACACAGAACACTGAAGCACAGTACAGCCCCTTGATGGAACCCCTCGGCTAATGAAGGAAGTTAGACTGATAGAACACACAGCATTACAGATATGAACAGGACACTTGATGGTACCATTCAGCGAATACCGGACATTAGATCAATACAACATAGCACATTACAGCGCAGTACAGGCCCTTTATTGTACCATTCGGCTGATGCGGGACATTAGACCAATACAACACAGAACACCTAAGCACAGTACAACTCCTTGATGAAGCACCTCGGCTCATGAAGGAAGTTAGACTGATAGAACACACAGCATTATATATATGAACAGGACACTTGATGGTACCATTCAGCGAATACCGGACATTACAACATACCACATTACAGCGCAGTACAGGCCTTTTATGGTACCATTCGCCTAATACCAGACATTAGACCTGGACAACATAGCACATTGCAGCGCGGTACAGGTCGTTTATGAAACCGCTCGGCTAATAAACGAATATAGGTTCAAAGAGAGGCGAGAATTTCAGCACAGCACAGTCTATTTATGGCACCATTCGGCGAATACCGGACATTAGATGAAAACAACATAGCACATTACAGAGCACTACAGGCCCTTTAAGGAACAACTCGGCTAATAAAGGAAGTTAGACTAATAAAACATACAGTATTACAGAGCAGTACAGGCCCTTTATCGTACCATTCGGCTGATGCGGGACATTAGACCAATACAACACAGAACACTGAAGCACAGTACAGCCCCTTGATGGAACCCCTCGACTGATGAAGGAAGTTAGACTGATAGAACACACAGCATTACCGCTATGAACAGGACAGTTGATGGTACCATTCGGCTAATACCGGACATTAGATCAATGCAACAGAGCACATTACAGAGCACTACAGGCCCTTTAAGGAACAACTCGGCTGATAAAGGAAGTTAGACTAATAAAACATACGGCATTACAGTGCAGTACAGGCCCTTTATGGTACCATTCGGCTGATGCGGGACATTAGACCAATACAACACAGAACACTGAAGCACAGTACAGCCCCTTGATGGAACCCCTCGACTGATGAAGGAAGTTAGACTGATAGAACACACAGCATTACAGCTATGAACAGGACACTTGATGGTACCATTCGGCTAATACCGGACATTAGATCAATAAAACATAGCACATTACAGCGCAGTACAGGCCCTTGAAGGGACAACTCGGCTAATAAAGGAAGTTAGACTAATAAAACATACAGTATTACAGCGCAGTACAGGCCCTTTATGGTACCATTCGGCTGATGCTGGACATTAGACCAATACAACACAGAACACTGAAGAACAGTACAGCTCCTAGACGAAGCACCTCGGCTCATGAAGGAAGTTAGACTGATAGAACACACAGCATTACAGATATGAACAGGACACTTGATGGTGCCATTCGGCGAATACCGGACATTAGATCAATACAACAGAGCACATTACAGAGCACTACAGGCCCTTTATGGTATCATTCGGCTGATGCGGGACATGAGACCAATACAACAGAGAACACTGAAGCACAGTACAGCCCCTTGATGGAACCCCTCAGCTAATGAAGGAAGTTAGACTGATAGAACACACAGCATTACAGCTATGAACAGGACACTTGATGGTACCATACGGCTAATACCGGACATTAGATCAATACAACATAGCACTTTACAGCGCAGTACAGGCCCTTGAAGGAACAACTCGGCTAAAAAAGGAAGTTAGACTAATAAAAAATACAGTATTACAGCGCAGTACAGGCCCTTTATGGTACCATTCGGCTGATGCGGGACATTAGACCAATACAACACAGAACACTGAAGAACAGTACAGCTCCTAGACGAAGCACCTCGGCTCATGAAGGAAGTTAGACTGATAGAACACACAGCATGACAGATATGAACAGGACACTTGATGGTACCATTCGGCGAATACCGGACATTAGATCAATACAACATAGCACATTACAGCGCAGTACAGGCCCTTTATTGTACCATTCGGCTGATGCGGGACATTAGACCAATACAACACAGAACACCTAAGCACAGTACAACTCCTTGATGAAGCACCTCGGCTCATGAAGGAAGTTAGACTGATAGAACACACAGCATTATAGATATGAACAGGACACTTGATGGTACCATTCAGCGAATACCGGACATTAAAACATACCACATTACAGCGCAGTACAGGCCTTTTATGGTACCATTCAGCTAATACCAGACATTAGACCTGGACAACATAGCACATTGCAGCGCGGTACAGGTCGTTTATGGAACCGCTCGGCTAATAAACGAAAATAGGTTCAAAGAGAGTCGAGAATTTCAGCACAGCACAGTCCATTTATGGCACCATTCGGCGAATACCGGACATTAGATGAAAACAACACAGCGCAGTACAGGCCTTTTATGGAACCATTCGGTTAATAAAGGAAGTTAGACTAATAAAACACACAGTATTACAGTGCAGAACAGGCCCTTTATGGGACCATTCGGCTGATGCGGGACATCAGACCAATACAACACAGAACACTGAAGCACAGTACAGCCCCTTAATGTAACCCCTCGGCTAATGAAGGAAGTTAGACTGATAGAACACACAGCATTACAGATATGAACAGGACACTTGATGGTACCCTTCGGCGAATACCGGACATTAGATCAATACAACATAGCACATTACAGAGCACTACAGGCCCTTTAAGGAACAACTCGGCTAATAAAGGAAGTTAGACTAATAAAACATACAGTATTACAGAGCAGTACAGGCCCTTTATCGTACCATTCGGCTGATGCGGGACATTAGACCAATACAACACAGAACACTGAAGCACAGTTCAGCCCCTTGATGGAACCCCTCGACTGATGAAGGAAGTTAGACTGATAGAACACACAGCATTACAGCTATGAACAGGACACTTGATGGTTCCATTCGGCGAATACCGGACATTAGATCAATACAACAGAGCACATTACAGAGCACTACAGGCCCTTTATGGTATCATTCGGCTGATGCGGGACATTAGACCAATACAACAGAGAACACTGAAGCACAGTACAGCCCCTTGATGGAACCCCTCAGCGAATGAAGGAAGTTAGACTGATAGAACACACAGCATTACAGATATGAACAGGACACTTGATGGTACCATTCGGCTAATACCGGACATTAGATCAATACAACATAGCACTTTACAGCGCAGTACAGGCCCTTGAAGGAACAGCTCAGCTAATGAAGGAAGTTAGACTGACAGAACGTACAGCATTGCATCGCTGTACAGGCCCTTTATGTCAAGATACAGCTAATACCCGACATTAGACCTCTACAACATAGCACATTACACCGCAGTACAGGCCCTTTAAGGAACAGCTCAGCTAATAAAGGAAGTTAGACTGACAGAACGTACAGCATTAATTCGCTGTACAGGCCCTTTATGGTACCATTAGGCTAATGCGGGACATTAGACCTATGCAACGTAGCACATTTCAGCAGAGTACAGGTCGTTTATGAAACCGCTCGGCTAATAATGGTATGTAGGTTCAAAGAGTGTAGAGAATTACAACACCGCACAGTCCATTTATGGCACCATTCGGCGAATACCGGACATTTAATGAATACAACGTAGCACAATAGAGCGCAGTACAGGCCCTATAAGGAACAACTCGGGAGCAGCGGCCGAGGAAAAACGAACCCGGGAGACTACAGCTAAGGTAAGACAGTTTGTTTCAAAATTACTTACCTGTAGCGGGCAGCGGAAGTGAGGTTGGAGCGCATAGCTGGGCGGGAAGGCAAGTGATTAGTATTTGAGTGGGTGTGTTCCAGACCCCAGGTCCGACTTCCGTAGGGCCTCCCTCCCACCCTCCTCCTCTAACCTAACTTTAAAGTCCACAGGTTATTGACTCAGTGTTCTTGTTTTTGGAGATAGTGTACAGTCATGGCAGCGCAGGCGGTGGAATGTTCCTCCTGCAGGATGTTTGAGGTAGGGGTGACCACCGATACTCCTGCCGACTTCGTGTGCAGGAAATGCAGTCAGATCCTGATCCTCACCGAACGAGTTAGGGAACTGGAACTGGAGCTGGATGAGCTGAGGATTATTCGAGAGGCTGAGAGGGTGATCGATAGAAGCTACAGGGACATAGTTACGCCGGAGAACAGAGGTAGCTGGGTAACAGTTAGAGGTGGGAAGGGGAAGAAGCAGGCAGTGCAGGGTTCCCCTGTGGTCGTTCCCCTAAAAAATAAGTATTCAGCTTTGGAAACTGTTGGGGGGGACAGACTTGCAGTTGTAAGCTGCAGTGAAGGGGTCTGTGGCTCTGAAATTCAGAAGGGAAAGGGGGAGAAGAGGAGAGCGCTAGTTATAGGGGACTCTCTAGTTAGAGGGACGGACAGGCGGTTCTGTGGACATGGGTGAGACTCTCGGATGGTTTGTTGCCTCCCGGGTGCTAGGGAACGAGACGTCTCGGACCGTGTC